>NW_020527704.1:0-23348 GCF_003368295.1 Carassius auratus
TCCTCTGTTTTCCTCATTCAACAAACAGACAATGTATCAATATATGTTTTATTATCCATTTAGATTTCAAAAATCTTTTCAATTGTATATCAGCGACACTGGCTTCAATCAAAGGTCTTATGTACAGTACTTACTATACTGCTGGGATTTCATGTTAATAGTGAAAGGAAGTTCCATGTTAATGTTTGTAGATTGACTTAGACAGTGACTATCTTCAGAAAAACACCAGCAAAAAAGCTGGAGAATATTTTGAAAGACCAGTGCTGTGTATCCTTGATTTGAAGTGTCCTTCTATTCTAGTTGTTTATCTTGTATATAGTGAATATACTGACTAGGGTTGTTTATTTTTTTATTATAATTTTCTTTTTTCTCTCTCTGCGTCTTTTTCTTTTTCTTATTTGAGTGAGAGACTCTCTCTATGTTACTTTTTAACATAACAGGGTTTGTTTGTTGGTTAAGTGTATTGGTTGTATATAGATCCACTGTGAGCTGCAATGTGCATAATAAGTTTATGGTTTAACCAAATGTTGAATGAGGCAAATATGACACTCTTTCCTTGGAAAACGAATCTTTTCATGGGAGAGAGGGGATCTGCCTTATTTAATACATAACAAAAAACAACCTGAACAACCTTTTTTTTTTCATCGAGTAGATATTTTATTATGTATTAGTGCCTAAAAGTAGAATGAAATAATGTTTCAGGAGAACAGAGCACTAGTGTTGTTTCTGCAGATGGAATCGGAAATTCATCGTTTTATTAGACCTATTGGATATAACTGATTTTATATATTAAGTTAGATTTGTACATTATGAGTCACAGCCCAACATCCCTGCATATGTCACTAGTGTGAGGGGAAACAGAAAATGACAAATATTGTGGGTTTGAAAGAAGAATAAAAAAAACAGGGAGAGCTGTACCAAATACTGACTGCCAAAAGAGCATTTTCTCCAGATTCCAGTATTATTCAGCTCACAGTTCCTCCTTCTTTTTATATTTTGTTTGTAAGTCTTGAGCAACATTTTTTGAAGCTGAGCTCAGATGTTTTTGACTCATTTGTGGTTGGTTTGGAGACAGCTGGAATTTTAATTGAAACATATTTCATTCACTGAATTCATGTCCCATTGATTTGGGGCCAGTACAAATCCTGTGTGAATTCTTGAACAGTATGTTTGTGATTAATAAAACTCACTTCTTAAATTCATTATGTTGTCGTCGTGCATTTTAAAACGAATTCATTGTCTAAAATAAAGATGATTGGAAGAGGTTATGATGGGGCAGAAATTCATCATCTGGAGTTCACGCCAATAAATAACAACCAAGTTCAATTTGACATTTATTATAGACTAACAACGTATTTATTCATTTTGCCGCTTTGTTACTTCTGAAGCCACTACAGGAACATGGCGATGGAAGAAAATACGAGATGGGAGGAAAAATATATTTTAATGTTTTTTGCGTTTTCCCTGGGGAATTAAGGGAAATAAACTTTAGGTATTTTATTATCTAAATTCAATATTTTTATTCATAAAATATGCCCTCAATGGGTGTACAAATACCTATGCCAATGTTTTAAACTAATCCTCGTAAATGAAGAATTTATTATCTTTATATACATGGGCGGGTAGGTCGACGGAGGCTTCCATGTAGTTCCGCCATCTTGCAAAACTATAATAGCAGAGAGGGACAAAAAGTACTAAGCCAACGCGTTTCCCAACGCGTTTTCGGTCAGAGCCAGAAACGCAGGTGCAGAGCAGTGAGAGGCACTTGAAACTGCACCGGCAAGTTTAAAAGTCTGGATTGCATTCTTATTATGGACCATACATATGCCGCGCCACAGGAGAAGAAAACATCGTCGCCAAAACAGTCAAAAATAGAACGTAAAAGGAAACATGACCGTAGATTACAGAAAACAAGAGTTAATGTCGGGGAAGCTTTTCTAGGTGGAAAGAGCTAATGCTGGATAAAGATTTCAAAAGAGACGCTGAAGTGGCCAGTTTTCTTCCGACAGGTAAGTCAGTGTTACAGTCTATTATAATATTTTTTTTATATCTAACAATGCACATTATTCAGAAAATATAACGAATAAAGAAGACATAACTACTAATTACAATATTTCATGTTTTCCACAGTCAGTAATTTTCATACTGTAACATTCGTTTGTTTATGGTCATGTTGCAGTTTGTTTGAAATAACACACCTGTTCACCTGAAGGAAAACTCGACGAAGTGCTATTAGAAGACATCCTGTCAAAGCTTTTTTGGTACATATCGCCTACCCTAGATGCAACGCGCATTTGAAAAAGCGAGGCGCTGGAGAGCAAAATTAGTTTGAATGCAAAATACAATTTCACCACTAGATGGGAGTAATTCCTACTTAGTGTCCCTTTAAAATTATCTTCCAAAACATTTGCCTCCTCTCACAAAAGTACTGAAACAGTTTACTTGGAGATACTTACTGTTATTTAATATTGAGGATATTAGGCTGGTGTTGTTTTTATACAGTCTATGGTCTGGTGTCAGATCAAAAGGAAATGAATCGTCAGTCACATCGTGCGGTTGTTGCTAATGCGCGCGCTTCTCCCTTTACCACGTTGTCTTATTAACGTGTCGGGCACAATCCACCTGTTACACCCAACAGCCGCCTCAAACAGGATTTGCAGTAACCTGATTAATGTGTTAGCCCTGCTTTTATACAGTCTATTATGTGTTAGTCCGCACCAGAAGCACTGCTGAAGGGTCATCTCTGATCCACTGACCTCTCTCTCTCTCTAGATCAATCTTGCTCGGACACTGAACAGTTCTCAATGAAAGTTTAGTCAACAGCGTACTCTTCTGGCGCAGAGAGAACCATTTCCCCTAACGTTAGTTGGCAGCTCCTTTAAATCCTTTGATCTGTTGCATGAAGAAGTTATTTTGTGTAATTGGCCTTGATGAGATTTGCAGATATATTTAAGATACAGATTCTCCGTGTGATTTAGTAATAGGCAACACCTATCTATCTTCTCACCATAACATTAAGCCATAATTAAACAAATACGTTTAAGAAACAGAAAAAAATAAAAAATAAAAAAATTGGAATGAATTCTGGAGTACATTTTTAAGTAACAAATACGTCTTTCCTTGATATTTCAGCCCAGTTGATGGCAGTATAACTCTGATGATCACTAAACCACAAGAGAGGACGGGGGGGGAAAAGAGAGGAGGGGGGAAATGTTGCCAGATCCCGCTAGAAAAATAACCACCTGACAAATCTGCACATGGAAGGTTTTACAACTGAGGTTGAGAAAAACGAGAGAGAGAAAAAGTTTTTTTGTAAATAAATTTTTTGGGGGCATGTAAAAATATTTTATTTTATAAATTATTATTATTCCAATCCTTAAAGCATCAAGGAATGCCTCTCTATATTATTATATGTTATAATTTCTTTCAAATATTTTGGTATTTATTATTTGTAGGTAATTATTTTATTTATATTATTTTATTTATATTTATTTTTAATATATATATATATATAGAGAGAGAGAGAGAGAGAGAGAAATAAAATAAATAATAAAATAATTACGGTATATATATAAAAATGGCAAAATGCATTAATAACAATGGTAATTTGTTAATGTAAGTACAACATATTATGCTCATGATGTTTGATTTTATTTATTTATTTATTTTTAAAGAAAAATAATAAAATTATGCGGAAATGGCAACACTGGAAGAAACCCTGGCTTCTCTCGCGTGATTACACGTTCTGACGTCACACTTTGCGTTTGTCAAGGGAACTGCAGAGCGATTTCACCTGTATTTCTGTACAGAGTGTACTCATTCATTTAGTATTTTATCGTTTATTCGTTCCCGATTAAAGACATATTTTATGGCTATAACAGGACGTTGGAACGGATATTTTGGGTAAGATTTAATATGCATTCAGTTATCTTATATTTTACAAGATACAGTCTATTGCTATCTCTTAAAACCTAGTGTTCTGCCTGTCTAGACAGCAGTTTTGGACATCATAAGCGCCCATCATAGCAAAGCAGTCTGAGTAGGCTGCATACATGTAAATGTCTTACTGCATCACAATAATTCTCAATAGAGCAGTCGCAGAACTATTCCCCTTACCAATACTTCTTTGACTGAAAGAACAGGGCCAACGTGAACTGCCATTTTTACTTTGTTTTGTTCAGATTATAGTAAATTATTCTCTAATTGTCACACGTGTTTTAATATAGCAACATGTTTAATAACAGTAACAGTTACTGTAACAAAGTTCAAATTGTTTTGGTTAATTTACATAAAGTTGCAAATAACACATTAATATTAGATGAAAAAATAGGTATAAAACTAAAAAAACTATTAAAATAAATGTATGTGCTCTCTCTCTCTCTCTCTCTCTCTATCTCTCTCTCTCTCTCTCTCTCTATATATATATATATATATATATATAGATAGATAGATAGATATACACACACACACACACACACACATATATAAAGAAGTAGATAAAAATGACAAAAGACATAACCAAAACTGAAGATATAAAAACGTAAGCAAAATATTAGCAAATTCTGTAATAGTATAGAATTAATACTGGTTGATAACCATATTAAAATGCTCAATAAGGTAAAAGAAAAAAAGTGTCACAGATTTTCTTTACCTTGTAGACTTTCTGAGGGGAAACAAAAAGAGGTTAGACCGACCGTAATATGAAGATGAAATATGACTGTTATTTATATGTGTCCAATTTGATCTGGCTTATCAATATTGGCATGTTTCTTAAAACATATAGACCTTAATTTAATACTAGGGTCACTTCTTCAAATCCTTCATCAGAGTGATACATCAGAGTTTAGTTTCCTGTTGGGAAATATTTATTAACAGCAAATAAAAACATATATTGACTCGCAGAATAAATAATCCAATCTTAGAATAACTAGACACATATATTTGTCTATATATTTGTATGTAATACGCTCTTGTATGGGCAGGATGGGTTGTGCAGAACTTCTATTATAGTTTGCTCTGTGTGGACATCACCGCCACCGTGGAAGAAAACGGCAGCTCATGGCACCAGGCCTACACAAACTCGGGCCCCAGCCCCCTCCCAGCACCACCCGAACACTTGTGCAAGGCCTGCGGAGGCCAGTTTGACCTCGGAAGAACGGTAAATCAGGTTACATCTACTCAATTCCTACTATTAAAGCAAAAAGTCCAAATAAATTCTAACTGGATTTGAGCATTTTTACTGATTTCAATCCATTTCATAGCATGTCTGCATGGACTGCAAAAACAGTTTCTGCAGCCGCTGCTCGGTGCAGATGGACCTCCGGCCGCGGATGTGCCACACCTGTCAGCGGCTCCACGGCACTTTCTTTGAACGGGCCGAGTTGATCAGGCTGAAGGTGAAGGACCTCCGTGACTATCTCCACCTGCACGAAACCCCCACGCAGATGTGCCGAGAGAAGGAGGAGCTGGTGGAGCTGGTGCTGGCTCAACAAACTCCCAGAGGCAGCGGCGGTGCCGAATCCCATTCACAGCCGTCTGTGCCTCCTCTGCCTTCCCTTCCTCTTGCAGAATCTGAAGCCCTCACAGAGGAGGAGGAGGAGGAGGGTGACGAGGAGGAGGAAGAAGATGAGGAGGGCGAAGAAGATGATGAGGATGATGAGGAAGAGGTATGGATGGAACATACTGTATTTTTGTAGTAGTTGTAATAGCCTCTTGTCCAGATATAATTGTGATTTATCTGCACTTCACGTAGTCCACAGACAGTGAGGAGACGCTGGTGCTCAGCAGAAGAGCCTCTCTGTCTGACCTGAGCAGGGTGGAGGACATCGAAGGCCTCAGCGTGCGGCAGCTGAAGGAGATTCTGGCACGTAACTTTGTGAACTACCAGGGCTGCTGTGAGAAATGGGAACTAATGGAGAAGGTCACCCTCCTCTTTAATGATCAGAAAGACCTTCACAACCTGGGTATGTCTTTCTGCATGCACACTGTGGAACCATCATCATAGTGATAGTGTTGTCTGGTGCTTAAAGACCTGGGCTGGTTACCAAAAAATTGCAGTTTTGTTTGTTAAGAGAGAAATATCAGTGTTATTGTTTAGCATGTGTGTAATGATAAATGGACAGCTAAAAAAAACACCCTGGTTTATGTACATTACAATTTAGAAGTTTTGGGTCGGGAAGATTTTTTTAAAGAAATGATTGCTTGTATTCAGCCAGTATGAAGTCAGTTGATCATAAGTGACTGTAAAGACATGTATAATGTTACAAAATATAAAACATTTGTTAAATTCAAACAACAAACATTCGAAAAAAAGAAAAAAAATGCAATACTGATGAAAAAAAATGTCTCATGAAACGTCATGCTACAAAGGTTGCCAGGTTTTCACTAGAAAATCCGCCCAATCTAAAAAAAGGGAGTTTCAAGGGGGTCCCCAGTTAAAAAATTGCATTCCGGGGTTATAAATACATGTTTTTGGCAGGGTTCCCCTAATAAAATTCGGATTCCAGGGGAAAAATATCATGTTATTGGAGTCGCTTCAATTGGCAGATGTCAAAAACGACCTGCGACAAAAATGTTAAAGTAGACCGCAGACTTGGCAGTAAAGGCAGCTGATTAAGCTTTGTCATGACAGGAATAAATTGCATTTTAAAATATACTGAAACACAAAACAGATTTTTATCCATTTTAAATTGTAATAATATTTCTCAATATTACTGATTGTACGGTATTTTGATCAAATAAATGTAGCCTTGATGAGCATGAGACTTTTTTTATTTTTTATTATTCTTACAGACCTTACCAATCCCAAACTTTTGAACAGTACTGCAACTTAAATCATGATAAGTGTATCTACTTTTGTTCTTCAATTTTACTGAAATTGATGTTCTTGCACTTTCTTTTACTTTCAGTTTCAAATACAAAAACAGAAGCAGGTATGTTTTATGGATTATGTAGCAAAAAGACCCCAAATGCTATATTACAGTTCCTGGAAATGTGTCTGATAATTGAATTCCTCACCATTGTTCCAGCTGATCCTGCTGAGCCCAGCGGCCAGGAGGAGAACCTGTGCAAGATCTGCATGGACTCCCCCATTGACTGCGTTCTGCTGGAGTGCGGCCACATGGTCACATGCAGCAAGTGCGGGAAACGCATGAACGAGTGTCCCATCTGCCGACAGTACGTGGTTCGAGCAGTGCATGTCTTCAGATCGTGAAATTCGGGTGCAGAGAGACAGACTGTCCCATACAGGTTGTTGCATTTTCACACACTTAACAACATTTTCTCACAATTTTTGATAACTTTAATTTTGCTGCATTGTTTATAATTTAACATGATTAAATGCACTTATTTGCTTTTTTAATTCCAACCGTATTAAGGTGTGCCTTCTGAGTGGTGTTTAATTCATCAGTTGACTTTTGCACTTTTTTGTTAATTATTATGATTTTTTTCTTTATATCATCCCTTGATATTTGCGTTACTTACAGTATGTAAATAATAAGCGAACAAGGTTTAAAGGAAAAAGTTAAATAGACGTCCCTAAAGATGTGTCTGTCTATATAAAGAACACAATTAAAGAGGTGAAATAATCTTGGACATTTCTGGGATATGAAAACTGGGTAAAATGGTTGACTTAAATTGTTATTTTGAGCACTGATTCTCATGTTGTTTCTGTGTTTAAGACTGTACAATAGTTCACCATTGCAGTTAAATCATCACTATAATGTGACCACTTCAGGGGTCACTCCACTCTTGGTTAAAGAAACAGTTCACCCAGTATGTTTCTTCATAGGAACAGATTTGGAGAATTTTAGCATCACATCACTTGCTCACTAACAGATCCTCTGCAGTGAATGGGTGCCGTCAGAATGAGAGTTCAAACAGCTGATAAAAACATCACAACAGTCCTCAAGTAATTATTGTCATGTTTTTACCAGCTATTTGGACTCTCATTCTGACGGCACCCATTCACTGCAGAGGATCCATTGGTGAGCAAGTGATGTAATGATACATTTCTTCAAATCTGTTCCTATGAAGAAGCAAACTCAAGTAAAAATCGGATGACTGAGGATGAGTAAATTCGAAGCAAATTTTAATTTTTTGGGTGAGCTATTCTTTTGAATAATTACGCACACTACCAGTTTTGGTACTTGTTTCTAGTGAGTAGGTGCTATTTTCCAAGCTCTGTGCACTTCTAGATCACAGACCATTCCACTATCTCATACTTTGGGCTTGTCTTCATATCTTAGGCAGAACCAGTGCTTCTAAACTGCCAAAAAACCTTCTCTGTCTTGACATTTGCTTCGGTACATTCTTCTTTTGATTACACCGGTGGCTAGTTCTCCACCATTACCAGTAATACTAACAAGTCAGTGTTAGTCACAAGGTGCTCATTACTGCCTACATTTATTGTTGTATGATAAAGTGTGTTAGCCTAATAACAAGTTTTCACAGATTGATAATCAGAACTGTAAATGTTTTCAAAAGTATCTTGAGCTCTCATTTTTAAACTTGAATACTCATACTTCTTGACGAATGGTGTTTTAATTATATAAAAAGTATGATTAAAATAGCAAGTTCATGAATGTATCATAATTGTGGTTATATAGGAATGTTTTCGTTTGAAAATCTTTGTCTGATGCATATCTCTGATTATCTCATATCTCTGATTCCTTGCTTTCTCGAGCTGAATGTAGATGACACTGAGAGATCCGTCTAAACCATTTAGTCCATCTCTAATACACAGATGATCTTCTAAACAAGATATCTGGCTTAAAAAGTTCAATCTTTTCGATCTTCTTAGTTATTATAGGAGAGTTTCGACAGGATATGCAACCTGTACATATTCTATATTTTGATAGCTTTGTGTTTTATGTATCTGCATATTTATCAATCAAACAGCTACATGATAAAACCTAAAAGATCTTGATTACTCACTGTTATTGTTTCAATGCTCATTTCAAATTTCCAGTCAGTCTAAACCCAGCATGAACGTCCATATCCTCCTGACAATATATTAAAAAGCTGAAGCAGACACGTAGCAAAATAAAATAAAAAAATTAAGCGATGGGAGTAAATTTCTCAGTTCCTCGGTGCTTGGAGCTTTCATTTTTCAGCTTTAATAGCTCTAGTTAAAAAACAAATAAATGGGCAGGATGAGTTTTACATGTTAAGTATGCACCTCTTGTCAAAATCTAAGTAATTTATGTTATTTATGTAATAGCAAAGGTGCCCAAATATGTTTGTGTGTGTATGTGCCAAGTGGAGTTATATCCCTTGAAATATCAGTAGGTTGTGTTGCGGTCTGGAGATTTAAATATCTACACAAATTCTGTGACAATAAATATGATCTAAAGCTCAATTAAAGCATAAAAGTGTGCAAAAGTGAAATATTGCATTATTTGGAAGCTAAAGTGTCTTTGCAAATATATCTACATTGAATGCAGCAAGAAGAAATTGTGTGCAATGAGAAATAAGATTGTTTAGTCAAGCAAAACACTGGATGTGTATCTAGACAAAAATTTATATATATATATATATATATATATATATATATATATATATATATATATATATTGTGACGAGTCAGCTGCCTCCTCCCTGATTGTCACCGGCACCCCGTCCTAAATCGCCGCCCTTCACCAGGCTCCCGACTGGAGTGGGTGTGTGAGAGGAGGGGCGCTGGACGAGTCAGGGCTGGCGGCGTGTGATGGGGCACACCTGAAGGAAGTGGAGCCTCATTACCGCCGCTGTTTAAAAGCCCAACGCGCCTCTCCTCAGGAGACCGGTCTCTTCCCCGTGCATGCACACTGGTGTCCTCGTGGGTCCAGGAAGGGTGCGTTGAGGGACTCCCGCGCCACCAAGACGTGAGCTGCCGGACCCGCGATCCGGATGGGAACCGCACCCGTATACACGGCCGACGGGCCAGGATGCCGGGCCGTCCATCCCCTACCAGCGCCGCGGCCGATGAGAGAGACGCGGCCGCTAGGAGAAGCCGCCGCCCCTCGCGCCCCGGACCAAGGAGAGGAGCGCGTGCGGCCGCCGGACTCCGCCCCTTACCTGGACCCTTCCTCGATGAACACTGCCCGACCTACACATACCCCGCAGCACGACGAGGACACCAGATTCCCTGTTATTTTGGACACTTTCCCCCTTTGGCCACTTTTATTCCCTGTGTTTTATTATTTCTGTTAATAAAAGCCTCTCCGAGGCCTGACGCCACGCCCACTGTGTCTGTCTTGTGCTCCTCCCGGGACACTGGTGGAGAATGCTGGCAGGCGGAGCCTAGACAGCGCAGTTGGGAAACGTCTGGTGACGTCACCCCCTCTCGCTTGCAAACGTTCGTGAGAACCCAGACTGGGACGGAGGAAAACTGGGGACAGCCTCCCAGCCACACAAGGGGTAAGTGACTTTTCCATTGTCATTTTACCCTGTGGTTGGTTGAGGCTGTTACTAAAACCCGGTTTCTCTGTCCCTGTTCTGGTGCGCTGCGAGAGGGAGGACCGCCCGGAGAGGAAGCCCCGCCCACTCCGACCGTTTGGAGCCTGGTTGAGGATGGTAGCACTCCCGTGTGGGTGGCGCCCTGGGGACGGGGATGTCGCTTGGGAGGGGGAATGTGACGAGTCAGCTGCCTCCTCCCTGATTGTCACCGGCACCCCGTCCTAAATCGCCGCCCTTCACCAGGCTCCCGACTGGAGTGGGTGTGTGAGAGGAGGGGCGCTGGACGAGTCAGGGCTGGCGGCGTGTGATGGGGCACACCTGAAGGAAGTGGAGCCTCATTACCGCCGCTGTTTAAAAGCCCAACGCGCCTCTCCTCAGGAGACCGGTCTCTTCCCCGTGCATGCACACTGGTGTCCTCGTGGGTCCAGGAAGGGTGCGTTGAGGGACTCCCGCGCCACCAAGACGTGAGCTGCCGGACCCGCGATCCGGATGGGAACCGCACCCGTATACACGGCCGACGGGCCAGGATGCCGGGCCGTCCATCCCCTACCAGCGCCGCGGCCGATGAGAGAGACGCGGCCGCTAGGAGAAGCCGCCGCCCCTCGCGCCCCGGACCAAGGAGGGGAGCGCGTGCGGCCGCCGGACTCCGCCCCTTACCTGGACCCTTCCTCGATGAACACTGCCCGACCTACACATACCCCGCAGCACGACGAGGACACCAGATTCCCTGTTATTTTGGACACTTTCCCCCTTTGGCCACTTTTATTCCCTGTGTTTTATTATTTCTGTTAATAAAAGCCTCTCCGAGGCCTGACGCCACGCCCACTGTGTCTGTCTTGTGCTCCTCCCGTGACAAATATATATATATATATATATAAGAAAAATAAGAATATGTGGGCAAAAAATAAGAGCTCTGCATGCATGAGCAAAGAAAAGGATCATTGAGAGGTGCTTAGAAATGCCTGAATTAACTTTTCCAGGTTGAGTGGAGACACTGTATTCTGTATTAACATTTGTGTATCCTTTTGTAAATTGTTTGGTTTTGTTTGTTTCTAGATTCTTTGAGACTGTGACTTTCTTTTGAACGCTATGAAATATAATCGAATCAACTGATAACGCAAACGCTGTTCCGGATGTACAGTAGTAAACATTAATCATATAACTAGCATGTCATATTGCCAATATTGTCTTTTAATATGCAGTGAGCCTGATGTGCTAAATGCTTTATTCCTGTTAAAAACACTACATTGGAAGGCGATAAGGTTTATAATTATCGATAAATTTATATATTTTTAAATTTTGTTACTATATATGGTTGTTTTTGTGCAAATGTTTGTTTTGTTTTGTTTTTTTTGTATCAATAAACAAAACCTACAACAGCTGTGCATGTGTCTCTCGGGATTTATTTTAATAACTTCGGTTTTGATCCAATTATAGAAATGTCTGTTTTATGACTGTATTAAAATTGACTAGTTTGTAGTTTTTACAGCAGGGGGAGACACAGTTCACTAATACGAAAATAAATAAACAAGTAAAATATAGGGTTAAGTTAGCCTTTTATCTCTACAGTGATGATTCAAAACACTATTTAATTTGCAGCCACTGTTAACGTCAATCAGAGAAACAATTAGCACTAGCAAAGCAATGGCTGTCTCGCGCACGTGCTTCTGTTTCTGGTAACCATAGAAACTGACCAGTGCGGACTCAGCAGTCTGCTGCTGTGATTTAATTTTTATCTGTGGAAATGTATAACTATATTTACATGAATGTGGATTCACAAACTTACTAATGAAATCGTCAAGAAAGCGGGAGAAACCTAAGGTAGGTTGCTCAAACTTTTAAGAACTGCTTTCTGATAGCATGTTATGAATGCTAACGCTAAGCAGTTTTAATTTTAAGAGGCCGCTTGTCTTTACAGAGTTCAGGTTTTAATATTTCTCTTTTTGCGATGGTCAGTCGTAAGTAAATGCTAGTGTAAACATAAGTGATGAACATCTCTCGGGAGACTCTTGATTTTTCCCACAACTGTTTCGTTTCTCGTGCTGTTAAAATAATGAACAAATCAAAACGAATGAAACGTTTATCACTTTGTAATTTAGATTAGCAAGATGCTGCATTGACCATCTGTCGAAAGATCTGTAAGTATGATGGTCACATAAAAGCCTTCAAGGATCTCAGTTTGAAATATGATAGAAATGTTAATTAAATAAAATTTGCTGTATATGAGACACATGTGCATTTTTATGAGGTGTCTAAAGATTTCAACTCAAAAGTACAAATTACAGTTGTAGAAATAATGCTTAGAAATGTATTACATTTTTTAAATATTAAAAGTTTTACATTTAAATGATAAATGGAAATGATAAAAGATAAAAAGAGCAAATGATCAGTTATGCCATATATACCACAGTTTGAACAAAAGAGATAATTTCACTTTAAATGATAAAAAGCCACAGGCTCAGTAGAGCTCATTAATTTGATTATACAAAATATTTATTTTATGTGTGGGCTACCCACTAATAAGATTTTAACAATTATAATAAATGCTTTTCCAATAACAACAACAACAATGCCATTATTATTATTATTATTATTATTATTATTATTACTATTTTTATTATTATTATTGGCTATTTAGAATCATGTTTTTCCCATTCTTACAGCAGGGGGAGACAGACATTTAATTAGATAAATTAAAAAAAAATATATTAGACAATATATGCCCAAATAGTAGTAGCAGCCTTTTATCGCTGCAGTATAATTAATTGCAGCTATATATAAAGCTTATTGTTATAAGTTTAACTTTTGTATATAGAAAAAAGTGTAGAGGCAGAAGCAGGAAGCACGAGCCAGACAGGAAGGATGTGGTGTTATGCGTCTGTACACAATGAAAGCCGGAGTAAATTGCATACAGAATTTCAGATTTCTCATGGGTTTTACACATTGGTTGTAGCGTGATGTTGGTTTTAAACAAGGAGAGGCTACAGGGTTTGATATCCAGGCTAGAGCCCCTCTACTGTGCCTTGTTTTAACTTCAAAATGAGTCCTTTCAATTATAGTTATAATGTGCACTTCACGGTCCCAGACCAATACACACTTCACAATGCAGAAGCTAGAGAAGGAAAACAGCCGATGTAAGCTCAAGCGTTGCCATAACGACGTGGAGCAGCTGCTGCGGACGCATGCGCATTGCCTCTCCCCATCTCCTGTTTCAGGTCTAGCGAGCTAACGGGGTGGCACATATGGCCATCGGCTTGGTTGAGGGTTTTTTCTTTTTTTGTAGTTTCCTTTGTTTACCTCAGTTCCTCCAGTATGCGGTTAAAACGCTCTCGCTGACTAAGCTCGTTCACATCTTCTCGTCGCGCGCCTCTCACCTTGATGAGAAGTCAGAAGAATGATCTCATCCCTGTCTAGAGGAAATCTGCTTGACGTGCTGCAGGAGGGTCCTAATGAGGTACTGAACTCCTAAACCCTCATGTTTGTTTACGCGTGCATTCGTTTCATCTGCTCATTTAGGTTCTGAGGCTCACTATAAAGTTAAAAGCAGTAGCTGTCGCAACTTAGGCGTTTTACGCAAGAAACTCCAACGAGTGCGATGACATTGTATTGTTTACACCTTTTGTGAACCGTTACTGAAGAACAACAGTTAACCAGGTTCTTTTGATTCTTCTTTGACATGCACTGGATCCATTTCATCGTACAAGTTATTTTACAATGTTTGCATTCTGCATTTATATAGGCTATTTAAATCAAATGCAAAATGTAGAGTATTGTATAATTGTATAAATGCGTTTTCGTAAGAATTATAGTTGCAGAAATGGTTTGAAAGTAACGTTTTGCATAAAGTTATGAATATGAAAATGTTTTACATATACTATTGTCAATACTGAATCTGTTTGATTGGAGTGAAAGTCTATAAGACTTGCAAACAGTGAAGGAAAGTCCTGACAGCTGTTAAGTAAAAGGAGACACAATCCTGTTTAACACCACAGAAATATAAATATACGTACAGTGCCCTCCGTAAGTATTGGAACAGTAAAGACAAAATTGCTTTATTTGCTGAGGAGTCAAGACATTTGCAAATATGATTAAAAGATGAATATGCGACAAAACTACAGAATGTCACATTTTATTATTAGGTTTTTGGAAATATGAAGGACAGCACTTTTAGAGTTCATCACACTATTTTATGTTAGCAAAAGTATTGGAACAGATGAATTTATGGTAGATATAAAAGATTAAAAGCTAATATTTAGTTGCAGATCCCTTGCATGTAATCAGAGCAGTTTGCAACCGGAAGACATCACCAGACTTTTGGTCTTACGCTTTGAAATGCTTTTCCCCAGCCTTTAATGCAGCCAGTTCCAACTGTTGCTTGTTTTGGGGAGTTTCTGTCTTTAGTCTCTTCTTCAGCTGGTAAAATTAATGTTCAATCAGATTTCAATCTGGAGATTGATTTGAGCAATCCTGATCCAAAATGAAGTGCTTTCTAATGAGTTTGGTGGTATTTTCTTGAATATTGGTAGCCAAGATGATTTTGTACCCTTCCAAATTCATTCTACTATTGCCATCATACATTAAGTCATCATTAAAGTGAAGAGGTCGTGTTCTAGAGACAGCCATGCATGCCCATGCCATGACACCACCTCCACCATGCTTTACAGATGAGGTTGTATGCTTAGAATCATTTGCAGTTTCCTTTTTACTCCACACTTTTGCTTTCCAATAACATAGATAAAGGTTAATCTTTGTCCATCAGTCCCTCAGTTCCAAAACTCATTCTAATTTCAGTTGTTTGTTAGCAGTAAAATGCCATCAACATTCCAAACAGAGAAAATGATGAATGATGAAAATGAAATGAAGTCTTGACAACTGTAAAACATTGTGATACACAGTCCTACTAATGCAATTATTTTTATATATATATATATTTCTGTGAGCTGCTAACCTTGACTATTTTTGGGGAGCATGCTAGGCTTTTGAGTCAGACATTGTGCTATACATGTTGTCAGCTATGCTTTCTTTGACGTATAGTGCTGGATTAGTTTATATTTTCATTTGAACAACACAATAGTCTTTTAACTCACATATCATTTATATGCAGATACTACCATAAGATAACTGTTAAAGCCCTTTTAACTTGTGGAGATAACAATATCATGCTTTTATAAATGGCGCTAAGTGTGGGAGGAGGTGTTCATCATATTATGCCTTTTCTGTAACCATGTGCACTATCAGCAGACATTCCCTACTGATGTTACCTATAAGTATATAAGAGTGCTTCTACATCTGTCTGCCCTCAGGATGTAACTATTAAGATGTCAAGCGCTCATTGATTTTTTTGTTATGAATCCCAGCTGTCTCAATCCCTGCGAAGGACTTTTTCTATCTTCCAGTTTTACGGCACAGTTAGCATCTTGTGCTAAAAGCTCTCAGTGTTAGCAGGTCTCACTGGGAAGCCTGTCACTCTGGACCACTGTTAGATTGTAGTGAGACAGATTTGCTTCAGACAGAGCTTGCATTGTGTTAGTCAGCCCACCATGTGGCAAATCAATAAATGCTTCTGTGTGTATGAGGAGTCCTCGTGAAAAAAATGCAGAGCTCATTTTGTTTTCTTTATTTTGGTGTGCATGTGTTGTTCTTGACTGTGCACGTGTTGGCATAAGATGTGAACTGGACGTTGTTTGGGAGATTGAGGCCCAGGAAAGATTTTCCCCACAGTCTTCCAGATTGATAGGAGAGTGTGTTTTGTAAAGGTGTGACACTACACGTCATGCATGTTCAATTTCAGTCATGCACTACCATTCAAATGTTTGGGGTCTGTAAGGTATTTTAATGCTTTCGAAAGAAGTGTTCTATTATTTTATGCTGATGTAGTGCTCAAGAAACATGCTTATTATTATCAATGTTGTTGTGCTGCTTAATATTTTTGTGGAAGCTGTAATGCATGATATATTTGAAGAAAAGGAAGTGGAAAAGAACAACATTTATTTGAAACCAAACTCTTTTACTTTTGATCAAATTAATGCATCTGTGCTGAATAAAACGCGAATCTTTCAGAAATCTAAATCTTAGTGATCTTTTTAAATAGATCTGTTTAATAAGTAGTTTGTTTTAAAAAGAAAAGCTCAGAATACCCCAGAGCCATCGTATGGCTTTAGAAGACAAAAAATGTAGTGAACAAGTCATAGGGACAACATTTATGATTCTTTTTTAGTGCTTTGTGTCAGTTATTGTACTTGTTTAGTTTAAATGTTATTTTTCTGCAGCCATCTCACATTCTTCAGCATTTAAGAAAAATAAAAATTGCACATCGCAGCACATTTGCCAAAGGGTAGAACTGCGGCAAACCTCCCTGCAGTCTCTATGTGTTCCTACATGTATTTGCTGAAGAGGAAGCGTGAATGTGGGGAGTTAAGCTGTCCTTTTGTGACATGGCAGAGAAAGTGCAAGTCAGACTAATCCACGCCATTGAACCCGGGTGATGCTGACCGGCCGGGGTGAATGAGGAGGGACTTGTTCTGTCAAAGCAGGTGCATCTTGAGCATTGAGGCATACATTTATTTTGACAATAGGTATCCTAGTTGGAATCAACACAGGCATATTCTGCATAACCTTTCCACCGGGACCATCTGCAGTAAAACTGTCTTTCCGGGGAAGAATGCAGTTTAACTGCACTTCAAGTTATTGGCTCCATTGAGACTTGTGATTTGTGCTTAAGCTGTATGACAGCCTTAGTAAAGTAACCCAATACTATTACTGTAGTGTAGATGAGGTTTTGTTTAAATTATAAAAATGACCCTTTTGGAAGCATCAGTAATTCCAGGAAAAAGATGAAAGTAGCAGCTATATAATGTCCAACTAGTTGCAAATTTTCTATAAATGCATATATACAAACTCACACACACAGATGCACACACAGTCCTGCTCAAAAGTTTCATGTCAGTGAGATTTTTAAATACTTTTACCCAGCAAGGATGCATTCATTTGATCAAAAGTGAGCATAACGACTTCGGTTTAATGTTCAAAGAATCATGAAATAAATTAATTACAGTTTCTAGATGAATATTAAAGGGGTCATTTGACGTTGCTAAAAAGAACATTATTTTGTGTATTTGGTTTAATGCAATGCGTTTATGCAGTTTAAGGTTAAAAAAAACATTCTTTTTCATATACATTATTATGTACATTAATACATTGCCCCTCTATGCCCCGTCATTCAATTTGAAGTTCATCTTCTTGAAACGCGAGGTGTGCTCTGATTGGCCAGCTATCCAGTGCATTTTGATTGGCTGAATACCTAAGCATGTGACGGAAATGTTACACCTCTTACCATACTGTGATCCCCTCCGGCGCCACAACACATTAAAAACGAGGCATTTGTTGCATCCAGTGGGAAATAAATTTATTTTTTATACCTTGCATATCACGCTGTGTAAACATAAAACCATTTGTCTGCATTTGTGATCGTAGAAACAACAAACAAGTGCTACTCTACACTGCTCAGTCACGTCTGAAGCATCAGTGACAAATTCTTTAAATATGAAAACATACTTACAGGTTGTGAGTCAGAAGAACCCGGCATTCTAGGTTCAGGAAACAGTCCTCTGTTAAATGTGTTGCACACAAACACAGATATTTGGTTTGGCAAATCAGAATATTAGAATGATTTCTGAGTGATCATTTGACATTGAAGAATGGAGTAATGACTGCTAAAAATTCAGCTTTGCAATCATAGAAATAAATGACATTTGAAAATATATTCAAATAAAAACGTTATTTTAAATTGCAAGATTTCACTGCATTTGCTTTATAATTGTAACGCTATAAACCGGAACCAGCAGACATTTAAATAAAACTTTGATGATCAAATAGACACAAAAACAAGACAGCCCCTCACGGACGACTGCCGCGTTCAAGCAAAACCAGTACACAAAATAATATCCAGGCCTGGTCCTCTCTCGTCCTTCACTGTCGTAACTCCTCTTTTGTATCCTTCCGGAGCTCCTCCGTGGGACTCGAGACTGGTGAGTGGTGCAGGTGCCGCTCATTTCCTTTCCAATTGATCCGTTCCCACAGCTCTCAGCCCCGCACCACTCGTCACAATAATGTTCCTGTATTTTTTGTTGTATTTTTGGCCAAATAAATGCAGCCATGAAATATAGCAGTCAAATAACAATAATATATTTGAAAGCAGAAAGATCAGAAGTACAATCTGTTCTTAAGCTGTTAGACTATAACCAAATTTGCACTTACCTTTATGAAATGTTTGTCTTTCTAGCAGCAACTGGCTGCCTATGTGTCTTGGGTTAATGCACAGCTGAGAAAGAAGCCTGAACTGAAACCTGTGAGTGATCTACGACAGGATCTCAGAGATGGTGTGATTCTAGCACACCTCATTGAGATAGTGGGTAAGCCCGTACATCATATTATTTTTGTTGCAGCACTTTATAATAAGCCTTTGTATCTAGATGTGTTTTATATATTTTGCAAGCTGGCGAGCTGCTGGATGGCATTCATTATGTGCCACATGACGACCAGGAGAAGAAGCAGAATGTGGAAAAGGGTTCTGCAGTTTGTGTCATCCAAACGGATCAGAATGCCTCAAACGTCTGCCAGGGGTGAGTTACAAAGCAGGCTTTAATCCCGTTTATGCTGATAAAACTACTTTGCTAAGATCTACTCTTTCTCTCTGTACTCAAAGACATTGTGGAAGGAAACCTCAAATCCGCCATGAGGCTCATCCTCGCTCTAGCTGCACATTTTAAACCCTCCGCATCAGCCAGTCACAGAGCTGGAGCTGGCGTAGGGAGGAGTTCCACTGGCTCCTCGGCCAATCACAGACCGTCATTCCACCATGGCCATGGCCCAGAATGCAGCAGCAGCACTAGCAGCAGCCAGGCAGGATGCCTCTCGCCCTGGCCGCTCTGTTTTTCATCTAAGGCAAGAATGGAGGTACATGCAGCTTCACTTTGCCATTAATCTCCTTTCCTCCTTCAAAAGAGTTTTGTAAATGTTTATTAATTTAAGTAGAACTGCTCCCTTAGAGCAACTGCTTTTAAATCTCATTCTCTTTTTAAGAGGGTTAATTAGCTTTGCTTAAAAGATCCCCAAGGAAAGTTTTGTCATTACTGACCCTCATTTTGATTAGATAACTTTGTGGAATAGGGCTGGAATAGAAGACATTATTCAGTGAAATTCCTGACATCCAACCCAGCTCTCATTGGTGCTTTCATGAAAGTTCATGAGAGAAATAACTGTGTCCAGTTTATGAACTAATCGTCTTCTTAGGTTGAATCTTTCTTAAGTTTAATTGATTCAGTTCATAAAACAGTTGAAATGTTATCAGTGAAAACATAAAGTCTGGTTTGTTTGACTTCAAGTATTAGTGCTAGTTGTTCTCCTTTTGTGTTTCAAAGAAGAAATGAAGGCAGTTGTGAGGTTAAATGATGACAAATAAAACGGATGAATCATTGCCCTCTTGCTTGCTGTCAGTTGGAATTGCAGCTCAGGTCAGAGGTAGCATTTGGATTCTCAGATCTCCAAATCTAAACCTTTCATCCACAATTTAAGATTTTGTGCCCACAGCAATAATCTCTACTTTACTCTGTTGGAACCTTTTGAAAAATATTTTATGTAAGCCTGAAACAGCACGGAATGATAAAAATATGTATTCTGAGAGAGTTATTAATCCATTTAGTTTAAACATGAAAAGATCATCCCATCTTTAAAAACAGCTTTTTTATCATTTCTAATCTCTGTATAATTTTTTCTCCTCTTTAGTCGTTGCTGCAGTGCGGAGGAGGACAGTGAGAATTCCTGCAGGAGTGTCCGAGCATTGGTTCAGCAGTATGAGGGGCAGAAAGGGGACATTTGAAGAGGAGACAGGTGCAAGATCTACTGGGTAATTCTGAATATTGATGGGTAAATAGAATGCAGCTTGTCTGTACATTACTTGAAACAGAATTAAGTAATAGTTTGAATATACAGAAGATATTTAAAAAAATTATAAAAAATTGAATTTTTGGAACTAAATTCTTTTGGAAAAGCTCATAAAACTGGAAATGTGAATCACACAATTTACATAATTCTAAGTACTGAAAGAAACAAGATGATGAGAAATTGGACAATTTCAAAATTAATATTTAAAATGCATTTAAAAGTATTTAATCAAAATCACCATTTAAACAAAACATTAGTGAAAATGCATGTAAACAGACAAAAAGATGCTGATGTAGATATAAGCTTGTAAGATGTGAATGTATTCAGCTGTGAATAGTTTGCTTCAGTTTTGCAAAACAGCCCTTGGAACCAATCAACTTGTCATTGCAGGTCATATCTTAGTTACAAAATATACACAAACATGTTATCACAACCCTTTTTCTTCTCTCTCTGCTTTAATGAGAGTAGAACACATAGATAGACTGGAAGAGGCTGTCACAAGGATTTTCTCACTGTTTGTTTTGTAAGGCCTGAGATTTTCCTGCCCACTGGCTTTCTTTAAGGCATCATCATGCTTTGCCACTGAAGAACAGAAAACGTGTGACTGTTCTTTTATGTGAGGCATCAGATATGATTTTATTTGTAAGAACCAATTCAGTACTTTGATTATCCAAAGGAACATCATTTGTACACTTAGTCATTAATTCTAGTTCCGTAGATGTCTTGAAATGTCTTTAAAATTATCAAACAGTTATGTAAGAATCCATTCTTGGACGTTTGTCAGGTCAGTGACTTGGACTGAAATTAAGAGGCTTTTGATGAGTGTTAACATGACAGATCTAGAGAGATTACGGCCCTGTATGTTAGGTAAGAGTCATTCACAGTGGTTATAAGGGTCAAGACTCCAGATGAGGATACATTTAGGTCACGCTTAAAGTTAAATGCTTTTAAAAATTGTTACAATTTTTATTGACCATTTAATGTATAGACTGTAAGGAGAACAATTGAAGATCTCACTATAGTGATTCTCAGCAGATTGTGCTTCATTTTCTCACGAGGTTGGTATTTATGATACCTCTGCAATCCGCCCAGAATAATTTTCTGCCATGATAAATAACATTTTGCTTGCATTGTGCATATGTTATCCACCTTTATTGATTTGCGCAGAGATCATTTTAGATTTCCATTCTGTCAGAGATGTTGCAGGGCTCATTCAAGTTTCAGCCTAGTTCTGTGTCTGCTCTCCTTTCAGTCATTTACAAAATCTACCCCAGTCAATGGAAAATACACTTTTAGAAAACCTATACTTGAATGTTGGGTTTAAAGTACACTAACCCATTTATTCACCAAAGAGGCTTTAATTTGAGTAAAAATTACATTAAAGTGTTCTATGTTGTTACAAAAAATGACTGTTCTCTGGAAATTTCCATTCATCAAATAATCCTAAAAATGTATTGTGGTTGTTCACAAAAATATTAAGCAGCATTGTTTCCAAAATTGTTAGTATAAAGAAAAGTTTCCTGAGCAGTAAATTTAGTTTGTTAGAGTGATTTCTGAAAGTAATGGCTGCTGAAAATTAAGCTTTGCCATCACAGGAATACATTTCATTTTAAAATGTATAAAAAAGGAAAAAAGATCTTAAAAAAAAAAAAATAATAATCTGAATCCTATGTAATTATAGCAATTTAGTGATTATTTTATGCATACCCTCTGTGAAAAAAAAGTTAAGTCTGAATGCATTATGCTGTGGTAAACTGTCCAGAGCAGATCTGAGCCCACCTACAAGCTAGAAAGTCCTGTACCAGCTCCCCCAAAATACCAGTCCTAACAGATGGGAAGAGAGGCATGACAGAGAGAGAAGACGAAATAGAGGGAGAGCTGGAGGGGAGGGCAAACAGAGGAAGGCCGGACAGAAAAAGAGGAGCTAGTGAGGGAGGGAGTGCGAGAACTAGACGGAGACACACGGATCTCAGCGATGGAGAGCTTTATGAAGTGAAGGAGTCGTCTGTGAACAGGTTGAACTGAGAAGAATAATTAGCCCAACTCACAGCCAGAGAGAAGGAGAGGAGGGGAGCAGGATTTGGCTGCCTTGGTAACAGAGCAGTGCTACTCAGTCTCTCCTGTCACCGTGGACGGATTGAAAACAGGATTTCCATATGGACAACGTCAGGTGCATCTGCAGAGGCTTTGAACTCACAGAGAGGAGCTGCTGTCAGCTCCAAGCATGGTGATTAAAAAGAGATAGTTAGCAAACGAGGGGTAACGCTGTAGACACTGTATGCTGATGCAGGACTCTCAAGAAGTCTTCTGTAAGATCGATGCTGATGTCTAGACTTCTGTACGGTCTATTGATGAACAAATGTGGTGCAGAGGGCTAGAAACTCTTGTGCCAAAATGGGAGCCAAACAAATCAAATGGTAAGACACTATTGCAGCATATTTGTAATGCTTTAAATTAATAGTTCATTTGCTCACCCTTATATTGCTCCAAAATACTAATTGGTTTGTTTCTTATGTGTAACATGAAGTTTGAGATGTCTCTGTTTTTTTTGTCCATACAATAGAAGTTAATGGTCAAAAAACTGTTTGGTTACCATATTATCTTCCAAAATCGTAAATATATTTTGTGTTCTGCTTTAAAACAATTTAAGGGTGAGTAAATGATGACAGAATTAATTTTGGGGGGGTAAATTGTCCCTTCAGATCACTTTAATGCTTGACAGCTCTATGACAAGCATATTTGCAAGTATTTATAGCACTTTTTTATAATATATATATATATATATATATATATATATATACTGTATATTTTTGTTCAGGTTTGACTCCTAGATTTCACTCACCAACTCTCTGATGCTGTCCTATGTCTCTCATTAAAAGGTTCACATTGACAGCCATTAGAAGCAAAAAGAAAAAAAAGGCTGAATTTATTTATTAGAATGAGTTGGCAGGCTGAGGTGACGAAAGCCT
>NW_020527705.1:0-165880 GCF_003368295.1 Carassius auratus
AATGCCTGAATTAACTTTTCCAGGTTGAGTGGAGACACTGTATTCTGTATTAACATTTGTGTATCCTTTTGTAAATTGTTTGGTTTTGTTTGTTTCTAGATTCTTTGAGACTGTGACTTTCTTTTGAACGCTATGAAATATAATCGAATCAACTGATAACGCAAACGCTGTTCCGGATGTACAGTAGTAAACATTAATCATATAACTAGCATGTCATATTGCCAATATTGTCTTTTAATATGCAGTGAGCCTGATGTGCTAAATGCTTTATTCCTGTTAAAAACACTACATTGGAAGGCGATAAGGTTTATAATTATCGATAAATTTATATATTTTTAAATTTTGTTACTATATATGGTTGTTTTTGTGCAAATGTTTGTTTTGTTTTGTTTTTTTTGTATCAATAAACAAAACCTACAACAGCTGTGCATGTGTCTCTCGGGATTTATTTTAATAACTTCGGTTTTGATCCAATTATAGAAATGTCTGTTTTATGACTGTATTAAAATTGACTAGTTTGTAGTTTTTACAGCAGGGGGAGACACAGTTCACTAATACGAAAATAAATAAACAAGTAAAATATAGGGTTAAGTTAGCCTTTTATCTCTACAGTGATGATTCAAAACACTATTTAATTTGCAGCCACTGTTAACGTCAATCAGAGAAACAATTAGCACTAGCAAAGCAATGGCTGTCTCGCGCACGTGCTTCTGTTTCTGGTAACCATAGAAACTGACCAGTGCGGACTCAGCAGTCTGCTGCTGTGATTTAATTTTTATCTGTGGAAATGTATAACTATATTTACATGAATGTGGATTCACAAACTTACTAATGAAATCGTCAAGAAAGCGGGAGAAACCTAAGGTAGGTTGCTCAAACTTTTAAGAACTGCTTTCTGATAGCATGTTATGAATGCTAACGCTAAGCAGTTTTAATTTTAAGAGGCCGCTTGTCTTTACAGAGTTCAGGTTTTAATATCTCTTTTTGCGATGGTCAGTCGTAAGTAAATGCTAGTGTAAAACATAAGTGATGAACATCTCTCGGGAGACTCTTGATTTTTCCCACAACTGTTTCGTTTCTCGTGCTGTTAAAATAATGAACAAATCAAAACGAATGAAACGTTTATCACTTTGTAATTTAGATTAGCAAGATGCTGCATTGACCATCTGTCGAAAGATCTGTAAGTATGATGGTCACATAAAAGCCTTCAAGGATCTCAGTTTGAAATATGATAGAAATGTTAATTAAATAAAATTTGCTGTATATGAGACACATGTGCATTTTTATGAGGTGTCTAAAGATTTCAACTCAAAAGTACAAATTACAGTTGTAGAAATAATGCTTAGAAATGTATTACATTTTTTAAATATTAAAAGTTTTACATTTAAATGATAAATGGAAATGATAAAAGATAAAAAGAGCAAATGATCAGTTATGCCATATATACCACAGTTTGAACAAAAGAGATAATTTCACTTTAAATGATTAAAAAGCCACAGGCTCAGTAGAGCTCATTAATTTGATTATACAAAATATTTATTTTATGTGTGGGCTACCCACTAATAAGATTTTAACAATTATAATAAATGCTTTTCCAATAACAACAACAACAATGCCATTATTATTATTATTATTATTATTATTATTATTACTATTTTTATTATTATTATTGGCTATTTAGAATCATGTTTTTCCCATTCTTACAGCAGGGGAGACAGACATTTAATTAGATAAATTAAAAAAAAATATATTAGACAATATATGCCCAAATAGTAGTAGCAGCCTTTTATCGCTGCAGTATAATTAATTGCAGCTATATATAAAAGCTTATTGTTATAAGTTTAACTTTTGTATATAGAAAAAAGTGTAGAGGCAGAAGCAGGAAGCACGAGCCAGACAGGAAGGATGTGGTGTTATGCGTCTGTACACAATGAAAGCCGGAGTAAATTGCATACAGAATTTCAGATTTCTCATGGGTTTTACACATTGGTTGTAGCGTGATGTTGGTTTTAAACAAGGAGAGGCTACAGGGTTTGATATCCAGGCTAGAGCCCCTCTACTGTGCCTTGTTTTAACTTCAAAATGAGTCCTTTCAATTATAGTTATAATGTGCACTTCACGGTCCCAGACCAATACACACTTCACAATGCAGAAGCTAGAGAAGGAAAACAGCCGATGTAAGCTCAAGCGTTGCCATAACGACGTGGAGCAGCTGCTGCGGACGCATGCGCATTGCCTCTCCCCATCTCCCTGTTTCAGGTCTAGCGAGCTAACGGGGTGGCACATATGGCCATCGGCTTGGTTGAGGGTTTTTTCTTTTTTTGTAGTTTCCTTTGTTTACCTCAGTTCCTCCAGTATGCGGTTAAAACGCTCTCGCTGACTAAGCTCGTTCACATTCTTCTCGTCGCGCGCCTCTCACCTTGATGAGAAGTCAGAAGAATGATCTCATCCCTGTCTAGAGGAAATCTGCTTGACGTGCTGCAGGAGGGTCCTAATGAGGTACTGAACTCCTAAACCCTCATGTTTGTTTACGCGTGCATTCGTTTCATCTGCTCATTTAGGTTCTGAGGCTCACTATTAAGTTAAAAGCAGTAGCTGTCGCAACTTAGGCGTTTTACGCAAGAAACTCCAACGAGTGCGATGACATTGTATTGTTTACACCTTTTGTGAACCGTTACTGAAGAACAACAGTTAACCAGGTTCTTTTGATTCTTCTTTGACATGCACTGGATCCATTTCATCGTACAAGTTATTTTACAATGTTTGCATTCTGCATTTATATAGGCTATTTAAATCAAATGCAAAATGTAGAGTATTGTATAATTGTATAAATGCGTTTTCGTAAGAATTATAGTTGCAGAAATGGTTTGAAAGTAACGTTTTGCATAAAGTTATGAATATGAAAATGTTTTACATATACTATTGTCAATACTGAATCTGTTTGATTGGAGTGAAAGTCTATAAGACTTGCAAACAGTGAAGGAAAGTCCTGACAGCTGTTAAGTAAAAGGAGACACAATCCTGTTTAACACCCACAGAAATATAAATATAGCGTACAGTGCCCTCCGTAAGTATTGGAACAGTAAAGAACAAAATTGCTTTATTTGCTGAGGAGTCAAGACATTTGCAAATATGATTAAAAGATGAATATGCCGACAAAACTACAGAATGTCACATTTTATTATTAGGTTTTTGGAAATATGAAGGACAGCACTTTTAGAGTTCATCACACTATTTTATGTTAGCAAAAGTATTGGAACAGATGAATTTATGGTAGATATAAAAGATTAAAAGCTAATATTTAGTTGCAGATCCCTTGCATGTAATCAGAGCAGTTTGCAACCGGAAGACATCACCAGACTCTTGGTCTTACGCTTTGAAATGCTTTTCCCCAGCCTTTAATGCAGCCAGTTCCAACTGTTGCTTGTTTGGGGAGTTTCTGTCTTTAGTCTCTTCTTCAGCTGGTAAAATTAATGTTCAATCAGATTTCAATCTGGAGATTGATTTGAGCAATCCTGATCCAAAATGAAGTGCTTTCTAATGAGTTTGGTGGTATTTTCTTGAATATTGGTAGCCAAGATGATTTTGTACCCTTCCAAATTCATTCTACTATTGCCATCATACATTAAGTCATCATTAAAGTGAAGAGGTCGTGTTCTAGAGACAGCCATGCATGCCCATGCCATGACACCACCTCCACCATGCTTTACAGATGAGGTTGTATGCTTAGAATCATTTGCAGTTTCCTTTTTACTCCACACTTTTGCTTTCCAATAACATAGATAAAGGTTAATCTTTGTCCATCAGTCCCTCAGTTCCAAAACTCATTCTAATTTCAGTTGTTTGTTAGCAGTAAAATGCCATCAACATTCCAAACAGAGAAAATGATGAATGATGAAAATGAAATGAAGTCTTGACAACTGTAAAACATTGTGATACACAGTCCTACTAATGCAATTATTTTTATATATATATATTTCTGTGAGCTGCTAACCTTGACTATTTTTGGGGAGCATGCTAGGCTTTTGAGTCAGACATTGTGCTATACATGTTGTCAGCTATGCTTTCTTTGACGTATAGTGCTGGATTAGTTTATATTTTCATTTGAACAACACAATAGTCTTTTAACTCACATATCATTTATATGCAGATACTACCATAAGATAACTGTTAAAGCCCTTTTAACTTGTGGAGATAACAATATCATGCTTTTATAAATGGCGCTAAGTGTGGGAGGAGGTGTTCATCATATTATGCCTTTTCTGTAACCATGTGCACTATCAGCAGACATTCCCTACTGATGTTACCTATAAGTATATAAGAGTGCTTCTACATCTGTCTGCCCTCAGGATGTAACTATTAAGATGTCAAGCGCTCATTGATTTTTTTTGTTATGAATCCCAGCTGTCTCAATCCCTGCGAAGGACTTTTTCTATCTTCCAGTTTTACGGCACAGTTAGCATCTTGTGCTAAAAGCTCTCAGTGTTAGCAGGTCTCACTGGGGAAGCCTGTCACTCTGGACCACTGTTAGATTGTAGTGAGACAGATTTGCTTCAGACAGAGCTTGCATTGTGTTAGTCAGCCCACCATGTGGCAAATCAATAAATGCTTCTGTGTGTATGAGGAGTCCTCGTGAAAAAAATGCAGAGCTCATTTTGTTTTCTTTATTTTGGTGTGCATGTGTTGTTCTTGACTGTGCACGTGTTGGCATAAGATGTGAACTGGACGTTGTTTGGGAGATTGAGGCCCAGGAAAGATTTTCCCCACAGTCTTCCAGATTAATAGGAGAGTGTGTTTTGTAAAGGTGTGACACTACACGTCATGCATGTTCAATTTCAGTCATGCACTACCATTCAAATGTTTGGGGTCTGTAAGGTTTTTTAATGCTTTCGAAAGAAGTCTACTATTATTTTATGCTGATGTAGTGCTCAAGAAACATGCTTATTATTATCAGTGTTGTTGTGCTGCCTAATATTTTTGTGACCGCTGTGATGCATGATATATTTGAAGAAAAGGAAGTGGAAAAGAACAGCATTTATTTGAAAACCAAACTCTTTTACTTTTGTTAAAATTAATGCATCCGTGCTGAATAAAATGCGTATCTTTCAAAAATCTAAATCTTAGTGATCTTTTTAAATAGATCTGTTTAATAAGTAGTGTGTCACATATGACAGTTTTTTAAAAAGAAAAGCTCAGAATACCCCAGAGCCATCATATGGCTTTAGAAGACAAAAAATGTAGTGAACAAGTCCTAGGGACAACATTTATGATTCATTTTTTAGTGCTTTGTGTCAGTTATTGTACTTGTTTAGTTTAAATGTTATTTTTCTGCAGCCATCTCACATTCTTCAGCATTTAAGAAAAAAAAAAATTGCACATCGCAGCACATTTGCCAAAGGGTAGAACTGCGGCAAACCTCCCTGCAGTCTCTATGTGTTCCTACATGTATTTGCTGAAGAGGAAGCGTGAATGTGGGGAGTTAAGCTGTCCTTTTGTGACATGGCAGAGAAAGTGCAAGTCAGACTAATCCACGCCATTGAACCTGGCTGATGCTGACCGGCCGGGGTGAATGAGGAGGGACTTGTTCTGTCAAAGCAGGTGCATCTTGAGCATTGAGGCATACATTTATTTTGACAATAGGTATCCTAGTTGGAATCAACACGGGCATATTCTGCATAACCTTTCCACCGGGACCATCTGCAGTAAAACTGTCTTTCCGGGGAAGAATGCAGTTTAACTGCACTTCAAGTTATTGGCTCCATTGAGACTTGTGATTTGTGCTTAAGCTGTATGACAGCCTTAGTAAAGTAACCCAATACTATTACTGTAGTGTAGATGAGGTTTTGTTTAAATTATAAAAATGACCCTTTTGGAAGCATCAGTAATTCCAGGAAAAAGATGAAAGTAGCAGCTATATAATGTCCAACTAGTTGCAAATTTTCTATAAATGCATATATACAAACTCACACACACAGATGCACACACAGTCCTGCTCAAAAGTTTCATGTCAGTGAGATTTTTAAATACTTTTACCCAGCAAGGATGCATTCATTTGATCAAAAGTGAGCATAACGACTTCGGTTTAATGTTCAAAGAATCATGAAATAAATTAATTAGTTTCTAGATGAATATTAAAGGGGTCATTTGACGTTGCTAAAAAGAACATTATTTTGTGTATTTGGTTTAATGCAATGCGTTTATGCAGTTTAAGGTTAAAAAAACATTCTTTTTCATATACATTATTATGAACATTAATACATTGCCCCTCTATGCCCCGTCATTCAATTTGAAGTTCATCTTCTTGAAACGCGAGGTGTGCTCTGATTGGCCAGCTATCCAGTGCATTTTGATTGGCTGAATACCTAAGCATGTGACGGAAATGTTACACCTCTTACCATACTGTGATCCCCTCCGGCGCCACAACACATTAAAAACGAGGCATTTGTTGCATCCAGTGGAAATAAATTTATAATGACTTTTTGTCATTTTATACCTTGCATATCACGCTGTGTAAACATAAAACCATTTGTCTGCATTTGTGATCGTAGAAACAACAAACAAGTGCTACTCTACACTGCTCAGTCACGTCTGAAGCATCAGTGACAAATTCTTTAAATATGAAAACATACTTACAGGTTGTGAGTCAGAAGAACCCGGCATTCTAGGTTCAGGAAACAGTCCTCTTTTAAATGTGTTGCACACACACACACAGATATTTGGTTTGGCAAATCAGCATATTGGAATGATTTCTGAGTGATCATTTGACATTGAAGAATGGAGTAATGACTGCTAAAAATTCAGCTTTGCAATCATAGAAATAAATGACATTTGAAAATATATTCAAATAAAAACGTTATTTTAAATTGCAAGATTTCACTGCATTTGCTTTATAATTGTAACGCTATAAACCGGAACCAGCAGACATTTAAATAAAACTTTGATGATAAAATAGACACAAAACAAGACAGCCCCTCACGGACGACTGCCGCGTTCAAACAAAACCAGTACACAAAATAATATCCAGGCCTGGTCCTCTCTCGTCCTTCACTGTCGTAACTCCTCTTTTGTATCCTTCCGGAGCTCCTCCGTGGGACTCGAGACTGGTGAGTGGTAGAGGTGCCGCTCATTTCCTTTCCAATTGATCCGTTCCCACAGCTCTCAGCCCCGCACCACTCGTCACAATAATGTTCCTGTATTTTTTGTTGTATTTTTGGCCAAATAAATGCAGCCATGAAATATAGCAGTCAAATAACAATAATATATTTGAAAGCAGAAAGATCAGAAGTACAATCTGTTTCTTAAGCTGTTAGACTATAACCAAATTTGCACTTACCTTTATGAAATGTTTGTCTTTCTAGCAGCAACTGGCTGCCTATGTGTCTTGGGTTAATGCACAGCTGAGAAAGAAGCCTGAACTGAAACCTGTGAGTGATCTACGACAGGATCTCAGAGATGGTGTGATTCTAGCACACCTCATTGAGATAGTGGGTAAGCCTGTACATCATATTATTTTTGTTGCAGCACTTTATAATAAGCCTTTGTATCTAGATGTGTTTTATATATTTTGCAAGCTGGCGAGCTGCTGGATGGCATTCATTATGTGCCACATGACGACCAGGAGAAGAAGCAGAATGTGGAAAGGGTTCTGCAGTTTGTGTCTTCCAAACGGATCAGAATGCCTCAAACGTCTGCCAGGGGTGAGTTACAAAGCAGGCTTTTAATCCCGTTTATGCTGATAAAACTACTTTGCTAAGATCTACTCTTTCTCTCTGTACTCAAAGACATTGTGGAAGGAAACCTCAAATCCGCCATGAGGCTCATCCTCGCTCTAGCTGCACATTTTAAACCCTCCGCATCAGCCAGTCACAGAGCTGGAGCTGGCGTAGGGAGGAGTTCCACTGGCTCCTCGGCCAATCACAGACCGCATTCCACCATGGCCATGGCCCAGAATGCAGCAGCAGCACTAGCAGCAGCCAGGCAGGATGCCTCTCGCCCTGGCCGCTCTGTTTTTCATCTAAGGCAAGAATGGAGGTACATGCAGCTTCACTTTGCCATTAATCTCCTTTCCTCCTTCAAAAGAGTTTTGTAAATGTTTATTAATTTAAGTAGAACTGCTCCCTTAGAGCAACTGCTTTTAAATCTCATTCTCTTTTTAAGAGGGTTAATTAGCTTTGCTTAAAAGATCCCCAAGGAAAGTTTTGTCATTTACTGACCCTCATTTGATTAGATAACTTTGTGGAATAGGCTGGAATAGAAGACATTATTCAGTGAAATTCCTGACATCCAACCCAGCTCTCATTGGTGCTTTCATGAAAGTTCATGAGAGAAATAACTGTGTCCAGTTTATGAACTAATCGTCTTCTTAGGTTGAATCTTTCTTAAGTTTAATTTGATTCAGTTCATAAAACAGTTGAAATGTTATCAGTGAAAACATAAAGTCTGGTTTGTTTGACTTCAAGTATTAGTGCTAGTTGTTCTCCTTTTGTGTTTCAAAGAAGAAATGAAGGCAGTTGTGAGGTAAATGATGACAAAATAAAACGGATGAATCATTGCCCTCTTGCTGCTGTCAGTTGGAATTGCAGCTCAGGTCAGAGGTAGCATTTGGATTCTCAGATCTCCAAATCTAAACCTTTCATCCACAATTTAAGATTTTGTGCCCCACAGCAATAATCTCTACTTTACTCTGTTGGAACTTTTGAAAAATATTTTATGTAAGCCTGAAACAGCACGGAATGATTAAAAATATGTATTCTGAGAGAGTTATTAATCCATTTAGTTTAAACATGAAAAGATCATCCATCTTTAAAAACAGCTTTTTATCATTTCTAATCTCTGTATAATTTTTTCTCCTCTTTAGTCGTTGCTGCAGTGCGGAGGAGGACAGTGAGAATTCCTGCAGGAGTGTCCGAGCATTGGTTCAGCAGTATGAGGGGCAGAAAGGGACATTTGAAGAGGAGACAGGTGCAAGATCTACTGGGTAAATTCTGAATATTGATGGGTAAATAGAATGCAGCTTGTCTGTACATTACTTGAAACAGAATTAAGTAATAGTTTGAATATACAGAAGATATTTAAAAAAAATTATAAAAAATTGAATTTTTGGAACTAAATTCTTTGGAAAAGCTCATAAAACTGGAAATGTGAATCACACAATTTACATAATTCTAAGTACTGAAAGAAACAAGATGATGAGAAATTGGACAATTTCAAAATTAATATTTAAAATGCATTTAAAAGTATTTAATCAAAATCACCATTTAAACAAAACATTAGTGAAAATGCATGTAAACAGACAAAAAGATGCTGATGTAGATATAAGCTTGTAAGATGTGAATGTATTCAGCTGTGAATAGTTTGCTTCAGTTTTGCAAAACAGCCCTTGGAACCAATCAACTTGTCATTGCAGGTCATATCTTAGTTACAAAATATACACAAACATGTTATCACAACCCTTTTTCTTCTCTCTCTGCTTTAATGAGAGTAGAACACATAGATAGACTGGAAGAGGCTGTCACAAGGATTTTCTCACTGTTTGTTTTGTAAGGCCTGAGATTTTCCTGCCCACTGGCTTTCTTTAAGGCATCATCATGCTTTGCCACTGAAGAACAGAAAACGTGTGACTGTTCTTTTATGTGAGGCATCAGATATGATTTTATTTGTAAGAACCAATTCAGTACTTTGATTATCCAAAGGAACATCATTTGTACACTTAGTCATTAATTCTAGTTCCGTAGATGTCTTGAAATGTCTTTAAAATTATCAAACAGTTATGTAAGAATCCATTCTTGGACGTTTGTCAGGTCAGTGACTTGGACTGAAATTAAGAGGCTTTTGATGAGTGTTAACATGACAGATCTAGAGAGATTACGGCCCTGTATGTTAGGTAAGAGTCATTCACAGTGGTTATAAGGGTCAAGACTCCAGATGAGGATACATTTAGGTCACGCTTAAAGTTAAATGCTTTTAAAAATTGTTACAATTTTTATTGACCATTTAATGTATAGACTGTAAGGAGAACAATTGAAGATCTCACTATAGTGATTCTCAGCAGATTGTGCTTCATTTTCTCACGAGGTTGGTATTTATGATACCTCTGCAATCCGCCCAGAATAATTTTCTGCCATGATAAATAACATTTTGCTTGCATTGTGCATATGTTATCCACCTTTATTGATTTGCGCAGAGATCATTTTAGATTTCCATTCTGTCAGAGATGTTGCAGGGCTCATTCAAGTTTCAGCCTAGTTCTGTGTCTGCTCTCCTTTCAGTCATTTACAAAATCTACCCCAGTCAATGGAAAATACACTTTTAGAAAACCTATACTTGAATGTTGGGTTTAAAGTACACTAACCCATTTATTCACCAAAGAGGCTTTAATTTGAGTAAAAATTACATTAAAGTGTTCTATGTTGTTACAAAAAATGACTGTTCTCTGGAAATTTCCATTCATCAAATAATCCTAAAAATGTATTGTGGTTGTTCACAAAAATATTAAGCAGCATTGTTTCCAAAATTGTTAGTATAAAGAAAAGTTTCCTGAGCAGTAAATTTAGTTTGTTAGAGTGATTTCTGAAAGTAATGGCTGCTGAAAATTAAGCTTTGCCATCACAGGAATACATTTCATTTTAAAATGTATAAAAAAGGAAAAAAGATCTTAAAAAAAAAAAAATAATAATCTGAATCCTATGTAATTATAGCAATTTAGTGATTATTTTATGCATACCCTCTGTGAAAAAAAAGTTAAGTCTGAATGCATTATGCTGTGGTAAACTGTCCAGAGCAGATCTGAGCCCACCTACAAGCTAGAAAGTCCTGTACCAGCTCCCCCAAAATACCAGTCCTAACAGATGGGAAGAGAGGCATGACAGAGAGAGAAGACGAAATAGAGGGAGAGCTGGAGGGGGAGGGCAAACAGAGGAAGGCCGGACAGAAAAAGAGGAGCTAGTGAGGGAGGGAGTGCGAGAACTAGACGGAGACACACGGATCTCAGCGATGGAGAGCTTTATGAAGTGAAGGAGTCGTCTGTGAACAGGTTGAACTGAGAAGAATAATTAGCCCAACTCACAGCCAGAGAGAAGGAGAGGAGGGGAGCAGGATTTGGCTGCCTTGGTAACAGAGCAGTGCTACTCAGTCTCTCCTGTCACCGTGGACGGATTGAAAACAGGATTTCCATATGGACAACGTCAGGTGCATCTGCAGAGGCTTTGAACTCACAGAGAGGAGCTGCTGTCAGCTCCAAGCATGGTGATTAAAAAGAGATAGTTAGCAAACGAGGGGTAACGCTGTAGACACTGTATGCTGATGCAGGACTCTCAAGAAGTCTTCTGTAAGATCGATGCTGATGTCTAGACTTCTGTACGGTCTATTGATGAACAAATGTGGTGCAGAGGGCTAGAAACTCTTGTGCCAAAATGGGAGCCAAACAAATCAAATGGTAAGACACTATTGCAGCATATTTGTAATGCTTTAAATTAATAGTTCATTTGCTCACCCTTATATTGCTCCAAAATACTAATTGGGTTTGTTTCTTATGTGTAACATGAAGTTTGAGATGTCTCTGTTTTTTTGTCCATACAATAGAAGTTAATGGTCAAAAAACTGTTTGGTTACCATATTATCTTCCAAACATCGTAAATATATTTTGTGTTCTGCTTTAAAACAATTTAAGGGTGAGTAAATGATGACAGAAATTAATTTTGGGGGGGTAAATTGTCCCTTCAGATCACTTTAATGCTTGACAGCTCTATGACAAGCATATTTGCAAGTATTTATAGCACTTTTTATATATATATATATATATATATATATATATATACTGTATATTTTTGTTCAGGTTTGACTCCTAGATTTCACTCACCAACTCTCTGATGCTGTCCTATGTCTCTCATTAAAAGGTTCACATTGACAGCCATTAGAAGCAAAAAGAAAAAAAGGCTGAATTTATTTATTAGAATGAGTTGGCAGGCTGAGGTGACGAAAGCCTGTGGCTGTGAATGACAGCTATGACTACTTTAGAGGATCTGACCCAATTTACTCTTCTACTTCTTTACTGTAGCTCACATACAAGGTTTTGAATCATGTTTTTTATTTTCTACTGTATGTCGTTGCCAACTGTGCTGTGCTTTAGGATCCAATTTTGTGTCCTTGGCATCTATCATTGACACACAGCACAATATTCCACTCAATCAGACACTTTGAAGTGCCTAGAATGCATGTGGATTTGACAAGAAATAAAGGAAGAATGTTATTTCTCTCTTGTTTTGTTGCAAAGCAGTTTGTTTTCCTTACAACAGTGCAAAGAATGCCGGATATGTCTGCTCAGTCTTTTCTCTTCAAAACAGCCTCCCAGATGTGAAATAATTCTTGAACTCTCACCTTGGCAGTCAAGAATTTCCGTTGTGTTGACGTTTTGCATCTGCTGGCCTTTTTCTTTAAATAACACAGGCTTCTGTGTCCAATGACTGATTCTGGAGTGTAAATATACTTTAATGAACTTCCTGCCACCCCACCAAATGACTTCTGGTTTTGTGACGTGCATCTGATGAACTCTCATGAGAATCATCTATTGAGCTTTCAGACTGACTACTCTTGTGTGAGAATCCCAGAGCAGAACTTATTTCCATTGGACCACTTGTTGGTCATTTTTGTGGTTTAATATGGGAATGTGTGGGAGATGTGAGAAAATGTCCTGAGATCCAGTAATATTTATCAGGGGAGAAGATGTTTTGGGAGGATCACAGCAAGCTCTGTTAAAGAGATTATTGGGTTTACTGCTGGGATTCGGAAGCCAGACTGAATCATCAGAGCAGGCTTTACCATACAGCAATGGTTTTGTATATTCTCCATTGCATTCAATCATTGGTTATATGAAACCTAGTCAGTGCACGCTGCAGTAGCTTATGAAAAATGGAGCACATAATACTTGTTTCTTTTTGTTTTGCATTTCAAAAAGAATGGTGAGAACACTTTGCATAGGGAAGATCTCAGAGCAGACTTGTGTTTTATTCCAGAGAAATCTTTATTTAGAACTAGAAGAATGCTTTGTGGATTCGCTTTGATTCCTTTTCAGTGAATTCAGTCAGTCATTAGCTGTCCTTTTCCATCCATCTTTGCTATGAATAAAGGACGATTCGGGAATAGCAATTGCTGATCTTGTACACTTCAAGGCCATTTGAAATGCCTTAGTTGTACAGTGCTGAATGTGATATATTCCATGTCCTCTGAGCAGCCAGTTAAACACTGAATCTGAGGTTTTTGACATCTAAAGGCCCATTTACACCAAGGGCGATAACTGTAAAGTTGTAATAATCATTCTAATTCTATGAAAATAGGGAAGTCCACACCACAATGTCATGGGAATCAATTTTCAGAAAGTAGGTTTTTTTTTTTTTTTTACGTTAAAAACATTGACAGCCAATCAGAATCAATCATGCTTTAAAGGGCTCAAACATTTAAAGTGTCAGATGACATAAATGCAGTGTGCGCTTATAATAGCCGTAAGTGTCTTGTGAGTGGTGCTTGCTAAGCATCACTATTACTTTTCATTGCACTTTTAAAACAGCAACCAACCTAAGTGTTAAACATCCATGTGCAACCTGTTCTGGACTTTAATGGATGCACAATACATACACAGTACTATGTTGTAAAATTTATCTGTTTTGCCTGGTACTGGGTATTTAATTGTGCATTCTCATTTCTGCCATTTCTAAATTTAGATCATCTAACACTCACTTAATTTCTAAAAACACTAATGGTGTAATCTTTCAATGTAATGTAATGTTTTGCAAATCTCAAATTAATATCCTTTTTTCACATTATAATGTTCTTTAATGTAATGTCACTGGTTGCTTTTCAAATGATTATATATAATGTTTTATTTGTAATTTACAAAATAATGTAATATTTTAATATATTTAATATGATTGTAGACATAATACTCACCAATGCTGCATTTCTTCGCTACAAATTTCTTAAATAATAACAATAATATATATATGTATATATATTCTTACTGTAAACAACCACCTTAGACGCCTTAGAAACCACACAACAACACACTAAAAAGCACCCAACAAACACTTAGCAAAGCCTGGCAACCACCCTAGAATTGTCAGGAAGAGTACAAATGTTTTTTCTTTTTCTTGTTGCTACTCTCTTTTCAATAAACCCTCTAGTTCAAGTCTTGTGATGTATGTAGAAGTAGCTGTTTCACATCAAAACAGAGTCTTGTTTTGAGAACAGTGGTTCAAAGATCAGTACAAAACTCTTAATAAATAGTAAGGGATTTTTCCAGTTTAGTTTAGATCACGTGTTTCAGTTCACTCTGTGTCCATCTATTAATCTTTTTCTTTGGCAAATGCAGCACTGAAAAGAGAAAGAAACGTTGGAGAACTAAACTAAATAAGTTAGGGTCTTTAGTGTCTGTGTGGGTCACAATAAGGAGGGGGGCTGGATTTGGTTTTGAAAGAGAACAGTCCTCTCCTTCCCCCTCCCCACAACGTGAGAAAAAGAAAGAAAGTAGTGTGGAGTGCAACAGGCCGTCTCTTTCAGGATCTCTGTGGTCCGCAGGCTGGTTTAGGACAATGAGAGCCAGCACAACATACACATTAAACAAAAAAGAAAAAAGAACAAGTGCTCTGATTCTCTCGAGAGGCAGCGTTGTTGCTTTGTTAAAATTACAGCATTGGCATTTTGGGTAACACTTTAGAATAAGGTTCCATTAGTTAATGTTAGTTAATGTATTAATTAACATGAACAAACACTGAATAATACATTTATTACTGTATTTATTCATCTTCGTTAATGTTAGTTAATGAAAATACAGTTATTCATTGTTAGTTCATGGTAATTCACAGTGCATTAACTAATGTTAACAATCACAACTTTTGATTTAAATAATGCATTAGTAAATGTTGAAATTAACATGAACTAAGACTTATAAATGCTGTAGAAGGATTGTTCTTGCTTAGGTCATGTTAACGAAAGTAGTTAACTAACATTAACTAATGGATCCTTATTTTAAAGTGTTACCGCATTTTGTTTTCATTCATCACATATAGAACACTAATAATTTGCAGGCCTTTGCAGGAGAATGTTTGGAGATTCCCCCTGTTTTTTATTTATTTATTTATTATTATTATTATTATTATTATTATTATTATTATTATTATTATTGTATTAAAGCACAGCACCAAATCCACACAATACAAATTGACTTTGGGGAAACCCCAGGCCTTACTCTGTCTGAAAACAGACATGAATCCTCCAAAGGTCACCCAGGCGGGATCCATTCGCTCTGTGTGTTAGTGGAAATGTCACTGTAACTGAATGCAACCAATGAGGTGCATGGGATTCATTCCCCAATATAAGTCCAGCATTGAAAATAACAGAATCGTCACACTCTGTCTAATCTGAAGGTCATTTGTGTCAAAGGGTGCATGACTGTCATTTCATTTTTGTGACTTAGTTTGAGGACAATTGATGTGGGAGGGTTCAAATTTGCATGCCTCAAGATAGTAGACCTAGATGGAGTGAGGATTTTGGAGCTGCAAGCTTGTGCTGTCCCCTCACAGACAGGTCTGCCAGGGTTGCACTTGGTTTGACCCATCATGGACTGAGTTTAGATCTTTTTCCTACGCTTCAGGGCCTGAAAGACATTGTGGTGTCAGGCCTTCACTCTTCCACTAGTCTAATGCATGTGGAAAACTGAAACTGACAGAAATATACTCTCTATTCATAGTTTCCCCAATTCCCTACCATACAATACTTGCATACTTACAAAAAAATAATCTGTTAAGGTGCACATTAGTGAATTATCGTGTGAAAAAAAAAAAAAAACATTTTCCATTGTCAGTAGTGAATTCTCACACAGAAGACACTTTTAAACCAAGCAGCTTTATGTATTTCAGTGCTGCAAATACATGTGATCAGTTTGAATATGAGCAAAATCAGAATGGGGAATTGTTTTTCCTTCAAGCAAACCACTGATCACATGGATTACAATTGAAATGATTGGAATTTGCCAGTGAAATTCCACAGAGCAACAGTAAATGTGACAATCTGATGCCTCAAACAAATTCTCTTATTTCTTATCTAGTTCTTTAGACCATAAATGGCTGTGTTCAAAGAAGTGAATACACTGTTCAGGAATCACCCAAAATTCTGTCATCAATCACTCGGCCTCATGCCATTTCAAACCCTGAAGACAGTTCATTTTCAAAACACAAATAAAGATATTTTTAATGAACCGTAACATTTCTGGCCCTCCACTGAAAGTCCATTACTCCAAAGCTTTGACTGTCCAACCTCAAGAGACTTGAATTAAACCTCAGTTTACGTGAAATGCTTTTATAATGTTTTTGTTGAGTTTTATTGAAGCAAATCATTGAAGAGTCTGTATTTTTAATACTTTATATTAAAGAACACGTATTTGACACAGATACAGAAATGCTGTATTGTAATTATCAAACTGAATGTGTTATAATTATCATGCAAGAAAAACATTAGCACATGAGCTTGTGCCTTTGAAGTGGATTAACCGTGCATTATTGATAGGGAATCAAATCAAACACAAGAGCAGATCCTGACAGACTTGGCTGTTCATATCTGCAAAGGGTCTCCATGGCAACTGGTTTTCCTCCTGTGCTTCAGGACTGTTTATTTTTATCTCGCTCTGCCTTTCTGAGAAACCAGATACAGCACCTGATACACATAAACAACAAAAGCGTCTCTCTTTGTGATATTGTAACTCACTCTTGGAACACCTCCATGATAATTCTGCAATAATTCATTTAAAGGGATGTTCAATCAAACAAAACTTTTTATCAAATAACATTTTTCAGTCTGTACACTGTAACCTGTAATAGAGCGTATGAGATACTTTTTTTTATTATTATTATTATTTTTACAAAACTGTTCTTTTAAGTGTTTTGTATGGACTCAATTTTAGTGAAATAAAATAAATAGACAACATTTTACATCAGACTCAGTACATCAGTTAATTTAATATAATTTAATAATGAATATATATACAGTATTGTTCAAAATAATAGCAGTACAATGTGACTAACCAGAATAATCAAGGTTTTTAGTATATTTTTTATTGCTACATGGCAAACAAGTTACCAGTAGGTTCAGTAGATTGTCAGAAAACAAACAAGACCCAGCATTCATGATATGCACGCTCTTAAGGCTGTGCAATTGGGCAATTAGTTGAAAGGGGTGTGTTCAAAAAAATAGCAGTGTCTACCTTTGACTGTACAAACTCAAAACTATTTTGTACAAACATTTTTTTTTCTGGGATTTAGCAATCCTGTGAATCACTAAACTAATATTTAGTTGTATGACCACAGTTTTTTAAAACTGCTTGACATCTGTGTGGCATGGAGTCAACCAACTTGTGGCACCTCTCAGCTGTTATTCCACTCCATGATTCTTTAACAACATTCCACAATTCATTCACATTTCTTGGTTTTGCTTCAGAAACAGCATTTTTGATATCACCCCACAAGTTCTCAATTGGATTAAGGTCTGGAGATTGGGCTGGCCACTCCATAACATTAATTTTGTTGGTTTGGAACCAAGACTTTGCCCGTTTACTAGTGTGTTTTGGGTCATTGTCTTGTTGAAACAACCATTTCAAGGGCATGTCCTCTTCAGCATAGGGCAACATGACCTCTTCAAGTATTTTAACATATGCAAACTGATCCATGATCCCTGGTATGCAATAAATAGGCCCAACACCATAGTAGGAGAAACATGCCCATATCATGATGCTTGCACCTCCATGCTTCACTGTCTTCACTGTGTACTGTGGCTTGAATTCAGAGTTTGGGGGTCGTCTCACAAACTGCCTGTGGCCCTTGGACCCAAAAAGAACAATTTTACTCTCATCAGTCCACAAAATGTTCCTCCATTTCTCTTTAGGCCAGTTGATGTGTTCTTTGGCAAATTGTAACCTCTTCTGCACATGCCTTTTTTTTAACAGAGGGACTTTGCGGGGGATTCTTGAAAATAGATTAGCTTCACACAGACGTCTTCTAACTGTCACAGTACTTACAGGTAACTCCAGACTGTCTTTGATCATCCTGGAGGTGATCATTGGCTGAGCCTTTGCCATTCTGGTTATTCTTCTATCCATTTTGATGGTTGTCTTCCGTTTTCTTCCACGTCTCTCTGGTTTTGCTCTCCATTTTAAGGCATTGGAGATCATTTTAGCTGAACAGCCTATCATTTTTTGCACCTCTTTATAGGTTTTCCCCTCTCTAATCAACTTTTTAATCAAAGTACGCTGTTCTTCTGAACAATGTCTTGAACGACCCATTTTCCTCAGCTTTCAAATGCATGTTCAACAAGTGTTGGCTTCATCCTTAAATAGGGGCCACCTGATTCACACCTGTTTCTTCACAAAATTGATGACCTCAGTGATTGAATGCCACACTGCTATTTTTTTGAACACACCCCTTTCAACTAATTCAACTAATTGCCCAATTGCACAGCCTTAAGAGTGTGCATATCATGAATGCTGGGTCTCATTTGTTTTCTGAGAATCTACTGAACCTACTGGTAACTTGTTTGCCACGTAGCAATAAAAAAATATACGAAAAACCTTGATTATTCTGGTTAGTCACATTGTACTGCTATTATTTTGAACAATACTGTATATATATAAAAGCACAATAAAAAGCTGTGTCAGACGATCGTTGACCTGACTGTGAAGTTTGGCCAAACATCAATAACTGTATGTTTTTGGTTTATTTCAACAGCCTCAGTTCACCGAGCCCCACCCACACTCCCGAAGACTCTATCAGCCAATCAGACGTGAAGGCAGGACTGTTAGACACCTTTTCCAGGGAGAAAACTCTTAAGTCAGGTATTGATTCATTTCATTCTATCATCTGGACATTGATGGTTTCGGCCACTTACAGCGGTCATGATCTATCTCTGTTTTACCATTAGAGGCCACCGTGAAATTGTCCCTGGTTGATCAGGCCATTGTCTCGGGGCATGATGGTCTAGCTGGTGGCTGCACTTGGGAGGACAAACTGTGTGAGCAGCAGGAGCAGCTGGAGAAGGAGATGCAGGATGCACGGAAAATGGTGTCTAGCCTACAGGTGACACTAACATATATCATCTCCTAATTTAGTTTGCATTGCTTCTAGAGAGCGTGTGGCATTTCACAGATGTTTTTGTGTGTTTTATAGGCCCTCCTTCTCCACGGTTCATTACCTGAGGATGAGCAGGAGTCGTCGCTCAGTCTGGGTGAGGGAGTTGAAAATGCAGAGCAGCAACTGGTACGTATTTTTATTTCCGTCACGGGTGTGTTTTACCCTAAATTGGCCCCTTTTCTTCCATATCCTGCATATCCTATGCCCCCCCTCCCATCTCTCTAATTTTCTTCTGCTCTTTCACTAAGTTCTGTCAGGGCAGATCATGTTACTCTCACAGTGAACTTTATTTTGTTTGCGGGTATCAGTTTCTCTCCAACAGTATCTGTTTCTATCTTCCATTTCTTTTCTGTTTTCTGTAAGGTTGTTGTGTTAACCAGTCCCTTCTGTGTTTAGCATAATAAGAGTGCTGTAGTTATGGTGCTTTTGTTCTAAACTAGCAAAAAAGAACCCTTGTTGTTGTGCTACAGGTTGTAATACGAAGTCGCCTGGACCAGAGCATGGAGGAGAGTCAAGAACTAAAGGTGGGCTTTCACAGTATTTTTGTTCTGGGCTAGGCTTTTATTTGAGAATCGAATATTTTTATTCATACGTTTTAAGTGAATCAGAAGTGACAATAAAAACATTTATGATTTTTAAAAGCATTCTCTTTAAAATAAATGCTTTTCTTTTGAACTTTCTATTAACCAAAGGATCTTGAAAAAGAAAATCATGTTTCCATGAAGATACGTATACACAGTGGAGATCAAAATAAGAGAACAACCTATAGTTTCCAGTTTCACTGCTTAGTCCTATTGGAAGCACAGTATAAAAGACCTAAATGAGATCTTTGTAAAAACTGATCAAAATTAGAGAACAGTTACAGATACCTCCAAGTTATTGGTGTTAATCTGGCACCTGGGGCTAATTCCCTTAATTACTGTATATGACAAACCCTGTTTAACTGGCAGAAGTCCTGCAATTTTCACTGAAATTGCAAGAAGGTGACTGAAACCCTGCAACAGGAGGTTGGTTGTCCTGATGAGGGCTAAAGGGATGAAGCCAGCCAGTGCCATTTGATCTGACAGAACAAACTATTTATTTACTACTATGTATGTGCTGATCTTGTCGAGTCCTGATGATTTTTTTATGACCAATTCATGCTGTAAAGGCTCTTTATATTCTATTTGCATGCAGAGGGAGCTGTTGAGGTTCAAACAGGAGGCTCGCAACTTGCAGGGAGTGAAAGTAAGTCTTGCATGCCTCCAAACTCCACGTCTATGAAATAAGACCCTCACACTTACATAATGAAGAATTCAACTTATTTATATTTCAGACTAATATAAACAAGTTAGATACATGAGTTGAGATTGATTAACCCCTTCTGTGTCACCAGGATGCTCTTCAGCAGCGAATGGCTGTGCAGGAGTCCTCAGTCCTGCAGCTCAAACAGGAACTCCTGCGCACCAGTATGGCCAAAGATGAGCTGGCGGGACAAAGTGTAAGCACATGCAACTGAGACCCGACATTTTTGTCTTTATGCCATGCATATCAATTTAGTTTCAGTTATATCATATATGAGACCAGTTGTCAGTTATTATCTGTGTATATTTTCTCAGGCTGAGCTACAGAGGAAGCTAGAGGAGAGGAACAGACTTCTCAGCGAATATAAGGCATGTCTTGTTTTGCATATACAAAACATAACGTTTATTAAAAGTATTTTATCATAATTAATAGTATGTTTTCTAATTCTACTTTTCATTCGTGTAGTTTCAGTTGTTTTTATATAACTTGTAGTGTTTAATATAACTTGTAGTGAATTAATTCATGTTTAATTTTGCAACCTTACAGGGTTAGTTCACCCAAATAGCAAAATTATATAATTAATAACTTACCCTCTTGTCGTTCCAAACCCGTAAGACCTCTGTTTATCTTCCAAACACAGTTTAAGATATTTTAGATTTAGTCCGATAGCTCTCAGTTCCTCCATTGAAGCTGTGTGAACGGTATACTGTCCATGTCCAGAAAGGTAAGAAAAACACCATCGTTCTCGCTCTGATCAGTGAATGCCTGTGCTCTCTCAGTGCTCTGCTATACGGGAACACGCGCTCTTCCGGCAGACGTGCCCTAGGACCCATATGAGGAAATTCCGCTCCATCTAACGTCACACAGGGCCATACTCGAAAAAAAACTTTCCGAAACTTGTGACAAACCGGAAGGAGTATTTTTGTTCCAAAAAGAGCGAGAACGTACAACTTAATTTTTGAAACTTTGTCCATGTTTAGCATGGGAATCCAACCCTTTAACAGTGTAAAAAAACTCAGTATGCATGAAATAGCATCTCACCCCCCCTTTAAGCTTCAGTCTTGTTACTAGTTTTTATTAGTAGCTTGTAGTGAATCTAAATTATTTTTTAAAGGGTACCTTGACTATAGTTTAAATTATGAGTAGATTAAAGAATACTTTTTTAAATCAAATGCAGATTTTAATAATAATGCTTTGCTAGTAATACCATATCTATTCCTATGACAAATGTAAACTTACAGAAAGAACTGGGCCAAAAGGATCGACTTCTGCAGCAGCAGCAGCTGAAGGTGGACGAGGCCCTGCGCAAGCTGACAGACAGCAGCAGCCAGCAGGTACGACATCAAACACAGTCCTGCAGACTCAACTAGCACAGCAGCTGCGAAGGAGAACTGCATGATGGGAATGGAAATGCAGGATACTTATTCATCTGTTGATTAATTTATGCATGTCAAGTAAAATGTACAGCTATTATTGCAAATTATTATTTAATGTAAAAATATATATACAAAAGTTCAACTTAAAACGTTTTTGTACATTTTCTAATTTAAAATTAATGTTTAAAATATGTAATAAAAAATAATTCAAATATATGTATAAAAATAGAAAATCATAATAAAAAATTCTTCTGGTATGCTTCTAGTTGTAAATGTAGGAGTTAAATGTAAATGTTTTTTGCAAATTTGCCTCATTCAGTAATATTAATATTTACAATGTCCAATACATATATAATAATAAAAAAAGTGAAATGAATGAAAATAGAAATATAATATAAATCTTCAAGTAAATGTTAATGTAATGTAAATGTATTGTTGTATGTTGTGTCATTAATAAAGTAATATAAATATCTTCAATGTGTAATTAATATAAAATAATTCATAATATATATAATTAATTAAAGTAAATCTAAATATGTAAAGAAAATAATTGTAGTATTGTATAAATGGATGTTAAACCGAAAGTAAATGCTTTTGAGTTTTTTTATTTATTTTTTTATTTTTTTATTTTTTTTGCAGGTTAAAATGTCATTAAGGCAAATACAGACTAACTGCCCCAGCAGAGAAAAATCCTTATTGTTGAGCCCGAATAATTTTGCTGTTTACCTCATGATGTAGCTGAAGACTTCGGCACTTGCTTTTCTAGAACAGTTCAGTGTGAATGAGAATGTTTCTGTGTTTGTCAGGCTTGCCTGCAGAGGGAGCTGGAACACAAGGAAAGTATTCTCAAGGAGTTAATGAGCCATGTGACAGAGGAGGTAACACGCCTAGAAATAATACACAATTCTCCCCACAGCTGTTTGTTTTCACATATTGCAGAGTATGTTTAGTGCTTAAATTATTTATTAAAGTTTCATGTAAAGACTTGTGTCCTTGTCATCTGTTTCAGCTTCCTGGCTCGCAAAACAATGGCTACTCACACCCACCCATCACAACATCAAAACAACACTGTGGGGTAAATAAGCCTGAAGGCTTTTTTATATTATTTTATATCTATAGAGATATATGTTATTGTTTCTCTTATAGGCGGAGGAGCTGCAGTTAGTAAGAGATGCTCTGCATAGTCTGAGGAACAGCTTTGGAGGTCACGACCCTCAGCATCACACTCTGGACACCCTCGAGCAAGGTGTGGCCAGCCTGATGGATCGCCTCTATGACCTGGAAGCTCGCCACAAGCAGGAGAAGAGGGTATGAGGAATGTTTATCCATCCTCACACATCACACGTTTTGCAACTGATCTACATTGTCCCAGAATTCTTTTCTCAAATCAGTCTGTTTCTTTGTAGACCCGAGGCAAATCTCCAGGACATAAAGCATCTCATTCAGATCGAGACTCCTGGACTCCTACTTCAAGTAAGCATTTATCTTAATCCCAAAACACATCAGTACAGGAAATGACAGAACTGTTAAAATAAAAATGAACATCATTTGTACTTGTGTGGTTTCTCAGTAGGTATATTGCTGGTTATTTAAAACTATGCACCAGTATCGGTTTACTAAATGAAGTCAACTGTGATTCCTTTTTTTTTTTTTTTTGGCTTCTTTACAAAACTTTCTTTTAAAAAAATTACAAATGTCATGAAAATACAGATATCGGTATCGCCAAGTTCCAAAAGTAAAAGTATCGGTATCTGACTGGTTCTGGAAAAAGTGCTATCGATGCATCCTTATTTAAAACGTTACTAAAGTGAAGAATCTCCACTGCTCTCTTACAGAAATGGCTCATTCTCAGAGCAGCCCTGCGTTAAACTCTTCAGCTTGCACCAAAGTCCTGTACTTCACTGACCGTTCCCTCACGCCATTCATGATCAACATCCCCAAGAGGTCAGTCAGACTCTGTTACACATATATGTGACTTGAGTGGATCTTCAGCCTTAAATCACTATAATGTGGTATACTTTAGATATGTGCTATGAAATTTTTCATTGTCTTATGTCAACAGGCTTGGGGAGGTCACCCTGCGAGATTTCAAGTCTGCAGTAGATCGGGAAGGCAATTATCGGTACCATTTTAAAGCCCTGGATCCAGAGTTCGGCACCGTGAAGGAAGAGGTATTGCCACATAATCAGTCAACAGGATATATTTTTTTACTTTTAAGTAAAAAATTCTGTAAAACACTGAACTAAATTAAATCTAAATAAAATGTTACATTTGATGTGTAATGTATAAAAAGGACCTATGGCTTTTCCAAGGTGTTCCAGGATGATGCAGTGGTGCCTGGCTGGGAAGGGAAGATCGTAGCCTGGGTAGAAGAGGATCATGGTCAAAGAGGGTACTGCATGCATCCATACAACTGGTAGCACATCTGCTTCTCACCATTTTAAGCTCACTCTCTCTATTTTCCTTGACAGGACCTAACACAAGTCAGCAAGAAGCTGTCAAAGGAAAGAGAGACATCTGTGCCAAAATAGAATAACATAGATTTGTAACTCAAGTGTACAGAGGGTGGAGCTTTGGTGCCCTAAAAAGTCCCACCCACCTTTACTCTATCCTGCATGAGCTGAAAGGACATGGAGAATCATCACAAGGATCACCAGATGGAGAGAGTACCATCTTCTGTCTTGCCCAGACCAGTATTTCTCAAACATATCTATGCAGAGGATGGGAGAAGAGGATTTCTGATCTCTTTTAGAGGTCTAGCCATAGAACTGACAGCCGTTCCAGCAAAGGCTTTATGAGCAGGCAAACTCTTCACTGTGACGGAGGAGCCTTTTGTTTGTTACTGAAATTAGATGCTGGATTTTTCAGTTCGCCTGCTTTAAAGTAGGATCTGTCAGAGTACTTTTTTGTTGATTTTGATGAACCAAAATTGAAATAATTTTGCAGTGAATAGAGACAAGATATGTAATCTTGACTGTCAAGAGTATTCGTATAAAAAATAGTGTAGAAATGTAGTTATGAATCTTAAGAAAGCTGCAACTATGTGAGTATAGAGCAGAAAGGAGTTTGGAGTTTTTTATCTTCGAGAAAGAGTTTCTCTAACACATATATTAGACAAATTCTTTCTGCAAAGGACCCAAGTGTTTTTCTTGTTTGATATAAGATCATACAATGTCATTCAATATGTATCTTGATCAGATTTAATAATGAATATTTGTCTGTATGCCATAAATGTGGTGAAATTACAGCTCGTGGTTTGGCCCATAGCACAACATAAAATGTAGTATACAGTAGATACATTGCAACATCACTGCAGGCTTTCAAGTGTAATTTTGGTAACTATCAGATGTGCCATTCAGCTGCAGTGATTTGAGTTTACAGGAAAGTGCCTGGAATCTGTTACAAAAGAGAGGTGACCAGGTTTGCCTTTTGTATTTTTTTTTTTTTCTGTTTTATATTTATGTAAATATGTTCATATTTCAGAGAAAGAGTGAGGCATAGTGCCTTTACACTGTATAAATGATGTCCTATAAATACTGAATAATATTTAAAATATATGAAAATGGGCCCTTTGTATCCTAAAAAGGCACATAATAACTCATCAGAGAAGCCTATAGCTAAGCAGAACCATGTTTGTTCACAATGGATGGTGATACAAGTGACAGTCTGCCATGACTGAATTTCTGCTTTACCCTCCTGATTACTGCTGGTTGCCTTGCTGGTTGAAGAAGAATTATATTTGGTTCGCAAATAAACAGTTTGAACCAGTATACACCATGTATGTGTTTTTATTTGTTTTATTTTTATAAACTCTTATTATTAAATGTAACCCATTTAATCAATATTAAGCGTTTTGTGTCAATTTAAAGAAGTGGTTAGCGAACAAAAAGGCTTGTTTCACTTTTTTTTGTGTGCCAATATTAGTCCTGTTCATGACACTTTTTATATACAAAATGCCACTTTTGCTACAAAAAAAATTGTCCTTTTTATTTTTTATTTATTTTTTTGCTATCTTTTACAGTCAGATTAGCAACAACATTCATAGGAAAAATGCAAACATTTCTGTCAGTGGACCATTAGACCATCATTTCATAATGTAAATAAAATATAAACATAAGCGTTAAAACATACATTCTCCTACCCCTTTATCACTATAAGTGTAGAATGTATAAGATATTACTTAAAAGGGTCATATGATGCAATTTAAATTTTTCCTTTCTCTTTGTAGTGTTACAAGCTCTTGGTGCATGAAGATGATGTGTAAAGTCACAAAGACTGAAGTATCAAATCCAAACAGATATTCTATATCAAAGTTAAGACTCTGCCACACCCCCTAAAACGGCTCATTCAAACACACCCCCACATGTTTACATCACTATGTGGAAATATTTACTTAATGCCGTCCAAATGTTCCCGCAAAGAAAGAAGGTGTGGTTTCAGTAAAAGCAGCCTCTAGACGAAAGCAAAAGCACTTTATTTAGCCTTCTGAAAGTAGATGCATTTAGGAATCTTTAAGATTCCTTACAACAGAACAGCACTTGTCTCTCTAGTCTTTAGTGATTAGTATGGTTCTGGAATTTTTTTTTTTTTTTGGCAAGGCTTTTTACTGTGTATTCTGTTATTCTTTTTCAGGATCTGAAAGATGAATCGAAAAGATCCATCTGACCATCATTATCTGCACGTTTGCTAACCACCTTTCATGTTTCAGATCTGCACATGCTAGGTAGGATGGTGCTAGCAAATGTTTTAAACACACTGCTGTTCATAAATTTTGGGTCAGTGAGATTTAGATTTTGTTTTGTTTTTGAAAAAAGTCTGCATTTATTTGATCCAAAATACTGAAACAGTAATATTGTGAAGTATTACAAATAGCTGTTTTCTATTTTGATATATTTTAAATGGTCATTTATTAATGTGATGACAAAGCAGAATTTTCAGCATCATTAATCCAGTCTTGAGTGTCTCGTGATCAATCAGAAATCCTTATTATCAATTCTGAAAGCAGTTGTTCTGTATCTTAGTATTTTTGTGGAAATCACTGTACATTTTTGTCAGAATTTGTCAGTGAATAGAATTTTACTGACTTCAGATTTTTTGAACGGTGGTTCATATGTTTACTTTTCTTATTTTCAGCCAGTTGTTTTAAATAACATGGCTTACTTCCTCTTCCCTGGCATTACTTGATGAAGCCAACAGAATTCTGGACATGGGTTTCACTGATACGCTCAAAGCCATTGTTGAAATCCTTCCAAAAACCTTCCACTCCTCTCTGCCACTCAAACCAGGTCCGTCAGGGATCTGGCCAGACTGAGCCTGAAGAACCCAGAGTATGTGCAGGTCCACGAGCGAGCCAAGTTCAGGTAAGATCTTAATTTTAATAGTGTTTGTGTTGGGCATCTATGTTTGTGAGCCTGCTCTTAAAGAGATAGTTCACCCAAAATTGAAAACTGTGTCATTATTTACTCAACCTCATGTTGTTCCAAGCCTGTATGAATTTCACACATAAAAAATGGAAGAATGTTGTTAAACAATGTTCGATCCACATTTTTTCTCTATTGGGCGGACATTTCAGCCACCTGGGCCAAAACATTCTTAAACCAGACCTGTACAGCACAAACACATACACACACACACACACACACACAAACTGTGTAACATCTAACTTTAATGTGCTATTTATATTTGATTTGACCCTTGAAGTCCCTTAGAAAAGTTAACCATGTCAAAAAAAAAAAAAAAACTATAGTAAAACCATGGTAACCACAAATTAACCATGGTATTTGTAGTAAAACTGTGGTTAAAAAAAAAATCTAATGCAAAACATATTCTTTATTATAATAATATAATATAACATTAAATGTAATATGAAAAAATTAGGCAGATATTACTCATGAATTACCTTTTAGAGGTCAATTATTTATTAGGCTTATAATATAATATAATATAATATAATATAATATAATATAATATAATATAATATAATATAATATAATATAATATAATATAATATAATATAAAAACTGAATAATTTAAACTGAGATCTGTAAGCTAAATATTTTCAAAGAATTTGACATTTAAATTCTTGTATATCTTGGTAAGTAAATATGTTTATCTAAACATCCCGGTTTGTGCACTAAACCTGTGTGTGACTGTAAATGTTTCTGAATGTAGTTATCGTTCTGTGCCCATTGTCTGCTATTTCCACCACTCAGTCAAGCCACTTTACTTTAAAACAATGTTTTTTTTTTTTGTTTTTTTTTCACATAATTTTGTTTGTTGGAACTCTTTTTCCAACATTATTTCCAATATTTGGCACACATCATTCTCTTTCTAACTCTGTAGCGGTTTGCCCGAGCATTGCAATTATTTTGCATTTACTAGAATTCAATCAAATAATTTTTTTTGCGTGTGTCCTGTGCGCAGCTTAGAGAGAACATTGTTGGTAACCAAACAGTTGCCTGTACTCACCAACTTCCAAAGTATGAAAAAAAAAAACTATTCTAAGAAAGTCATTGCCTACCAGCAACTTTTTGGTTACCTACATTCTTTAAAATGTCTTACTTTTTCAGGTGATCAATACCTTTAATGTCAGTGGCTTTTAACATCATGGACATGAAGCTCTTAAACATTGATCTTCTCTGCAGTATTCCAGCCACTCTGGAACAGAACTATGTGGTGTGTGCGCTGCATCAGAAAGTCAGCATGCTCTTCTTGTTTTTGAGGAGTCACCTTGCTGCAAAGAGGTAACAGCTCAAACAGTTTCTTTTCAGAAGTACATCTCAGTGTCTGTTTTTATAGAATGCAGTGGCTGAAAAGTTTGAAAAAATTTTTTTACATCCCTTTTTTAACCCAAGAATTTAACAGTCTTTTTTTTATTATTTCAAATGGTATTATGATTTTGTTGTTGTTGTTTTTTGTCTTTGTTGTTGTTTGTTTAGATGTTTAACTAAATGTCTTATGCTTATCAAGGCTGCATTTATTTGATCAAAAATATGTTATTCCAATATAAACTAATGGTTTCTATTTTAATATCCATTCAAATATAATTTATTTCTCTGATGCAAAGCTGAATTTCTGAAGATAAATCAGAATATTAGAATGATTTCTGAAGGATCATGTGACACTGAAGACTGGAGTAATGATGCAGAAAATTCAGCTTTACATCAAAGAAATTAATTACATTTTAATGTATATTGAAATAGAAGAACATTATTTTAAATCATAATAATATTTCACAATATAATTTTGTGTGTGTGTAGTTTTGATCAAATAAATGCAGCTTTGATGAGAATAGGAAACTCCTCTAAAAATATTAAACATAATTCTGTCCCAAACAAAGTACACTTAAAAACAGTAACATTTTAAAATAATGTTTTAATTTACAACAACTCTTCTCTGTTGATAGTTATTATGAGTACTATTAGCATAATTCTATTATGTACTATAATGCATCTCTGTTACTAATAGTGTAATACTGATGGGATGCATTGGTGTTGTTCTGCATGTGCAGGTTCAGTATTTGTTCCAGGTCTTCTGATCGTTGCATCCGGGAACCTCCATACTCGCTTTGCATGGCAAACAGCAGCAGATGAAGAGGGTGGTGGTTTATAATGACTTTGTCCACAAAACCTTAGCAGTCCTCTTTGCCACAGACATCGCTTCCAGAGCGATCATCCCCCAATGATGATTGGGGAAGTCTCTAACCTAATGGTTAGAGAGTCGGACTCCCAATCGAAAGGTTGTGAGTTTAAGTCCCGGGCCGGCAGGAATTGTAGGTGGGGGGAGTGCATGTACAGTTCTCTCTCCACCTTCAATACCACCACTTAGGTGCCCTTGAGCAAGGCATCGAACCCCCAACTGCTCCCCGGGCACCGCAGCATAAATGGCTGCCCACTGTGTGTTCAAAGTGTGTGTGTGTGTGTGTGTGTGTGTTCACTGCTCTGTGAGTGTGCACTTCGGATGGGTTAAATGCAGAGCACAAATTCTGAGTATGGGTCACCATACTTGGCAGAAAGGCAATTGTGGACAAATGCACATATTGGCTTTAAATGACTGAAACTAGTGATGTCAAATTATTATCTTATTTGCAGGCATGTTAGCAGATTGTCCTGTAAATAATTCTGTTTGATTAATAGGCGAAACTAAAAAGCCATTTAATGGGCAAAAACGTTGTAACCATGCATTTTTTGTCTGTGGTCCTAGACTTCCCTGCAGTGAACTGGGTGCTGCAGTTGGACTTTCCTGAAGATGCAAACACATACATCCACAGAGTTGGCTGAACAGCCAGGTAACAGTGCTCAACTGTTGTATTCTGTATTCACTAATGGTTCATTTTTTCAAAAAGCATTGTGAAAACCTTCACAGGAATTTGACATTTGCACAAGAGTGTTTTATCTGTAACACTAGATGGCAGATTTGTTCACTTCCATGAATTTAATACATATGGAAACAATGTTTACATTGGATTTCATTGTTCCCTCTAAGCTGTGATGCCTCTTTTTTTTCCATATGATATTATATTTATTATGTGATATAACTGTTCTGAGTGAGATCATTTTTTATCAAATTTCTTGGTAATGGCACTATAAAAAAGGTAACCCAAAATGGGCATAATTTAGTTACCCCTTACAAAAATTTAACCATGGTTTTATTGCAATAAAGTTTAGTTACCATGTTTTATTGGCATATTGATTACCATTTGAAGGATATACCATTTGACTATAGAAATCAAGTGGTAAATTTTTGTAAGTGACATCACAGGTCAAATCAAATATGAATAGCACATTAAAGTAAAAATGTACACATTTATTGTCAGTGTGCTGCTGTACAGGTCTGGCATTAGAATGTTTTTGGCCAAAATGTCCACCCAGCAGAAAAAAGTTTGGATTAACATCAGCTATTGAGTTTTTTCAATTTTTGGACTATGGGTTGACTTGTTTACTGTCTCACCTTGAGGGCAAGTATTAGGCACTGGATAGCTACAGAAACATGTCAAGTTTCTCAGTGTTTCACACACCTGCTGTCCACCCAGCTGCCAGCTTCACTCTCTTTTCTTTGGTGTTACTCTTGTCTTTTTGGTGTGGAATCGATATTCTCAGTGACTCCCCTTCGTAGATCACCACCCTTTGCAGAAAGCTCATGAGCTTTAACATGAACACTCATAGAGCTAAGCATTTAAAAAAAGAGAAACATTTGTGTGAGAGGCCTGTATTGCAGCAGACCACCTAGTGTGACCTTAAAGGAATAGTTCACCTAAAATTTTTAATTCTGACTTCATGCACTCACCATCATCTCATTCTAATCCTGACTGAGTGAAATATTCCTTGAACAGACACATTCTCTCTTTCTCTTTCTCTGCAGGCATAAGGAGGGAGGTGAAGCTCTTCTTGTCCTATTGCCCTCGGAGGAGAAGGGCATGATTGCACAGCTTCAAGCGAAAAAATTCCCATTAACCAAATCAAGTAAGTGCATCTCTATGAAGGTATTAGTTGTATCTTGGCCAAATATTGTGCTACTGTCCAAGCCTTACATCAATGGAAAACATATTTATTTAGCTTTCAGATGATGTATAAATTTCAACTTCCAAAAATTGACACTTAAGACGTAAGGTTTTGTGGTCCAGGGTTACATATACATATAAATATACACAGTACACACATATATTATGTAAACACAAACTTTTATTTTGGGTGTGATTAATTGATTTGACAGCACTATTAAGTTTTCACCCAATCACAATTACACTGGACCCTGTTTACACCAGCACTGACCACTTGACAGATGTTAACACCCGGTGTAAACAAGACCATTGCTTTAATCATTTGTATTAATTTGTTCTCAGGGTGAAACCCAGAGAAGTTGGTGTGCATCCAGCAGAAGTTGGAGGCCTTCCTGACACAGGAGAAAGAGCAGAAGGAACGAGCACAGAGGGTAAGGCCAGAGGAGACCTGACTTCCTGTGCATTCTGTCACACCTCGTCTCAAACACTAACGGCTGATGTTATATTGTAGAGCTGATCCATGCTTTTAGGATAATCTGATTGTCTGCCTCACGCTCAGGGCTGAGCTTTGCGAGTTTCATTATATAGAGAAGAACTGCATGAAATGTAATCGGGCAAATTGCTCCATGAAACGTCTGCTCGTGCACTCTCACTAATGTGTTTATCAGTTTTCAGATATTATCCTCCGTAATGCCTCTTCTCTTTTTCCCCCTCCTCTCAACGGCAGTGTTTTGTGTCCTAGCTCCGCTCAGTCAATCTGATGAAGAACAAAGACGTCTTTGATGCTTTCCAGCTCAAACTCCCAGAATATGCCATGTGAGTGGATGCTATGAAGCAATGCCCAGTACCAGCAGCCCTCTATGGAAATGTGTTTGTGTGTGATGTGTGAATCCACTTTGAACACGCTCATGAGGACTGTATCTACATGTATCTGTATATTCAGCAAGTCATATTTAAGATCATATATGAACAGTTATCTTTTATTGAAAATTTGTTTATAAATATAAAAAATAGTCCAATAATATATAAATGTTTTAGGTTTTATAATCCTTAAAAAACAATCCTGTCTGCAAATGTAATTAAAATGTATCTGTCACTATATATTCAGCAATTATATTTATAATCATATTTGAACAGTCAACTTCCTTTAAAACAGCATATACCTGTTAATTTAAAAACATTTTACATTTTATAAATGTACATTTTATATATTATAGAATTTATATATATATATATATATATATTTTTTTTTAATAAACTTTTTGTTTGCAACTCTTTTTATAAATGTGGCAAAAATGGGTTATAAAAATGGGTTTTTAAAAATGCATTTGATCATTCAAGCTGTGTGATCTCATCACTGTCAGGTCACTGGGTTTGGCGATGGCGCATTCGGGTCTGTTTCTTCAACAAGGCCCAGCAACAGAAAAGTGGAGTGGCGCAGGATGATAGTGGTTCTGCAGGACACATGTCTGAATATGAGCTGAAGAATTTTATAGCCCAACTCAAAGGAGAGCAGTCTAAGTCTCAATCCTCACAGTCTGAGGAAGAGGATGAGGAGGAGTCATTAAAGCCTGCAGCTCTGCTTTTTGGCTTTAATGAGGAGAATGAAGACAGCCAGAAAGATCTGGACCTACTGACTGTCAAGCATAAAGATGTGTTCAATATCAATGAAGAGAGCCAGGATGATGATGAGGTAAATAATAAAACACACATCTGGTGTAATTACAGTTATTGCACATTTCTGATGGGCTGTGCTTTGTGAACACAGGAATTATTAGCAGACAAAGGGTCCCAATTCAATATAAATGGTTGCCTAAGGCAATTTCATGACTGTATGTTTGATTTTATGCACCTGCTAAAAATAAGTGGGACTGAAATTGCCAAAACTGTTAATTAAAACAAAATGTCTGCATACTTTTGGCTGTATAACAGAATAATAGTCACATTTTGCCCTGCAGAAACAGGACATTACTGAATCCATCATTTTCATCTATTTTAAAATAATACAGGACTTTAAGAATACAGAATCACAAACAATGTATAAAAAGGCTTGAATACAAATTACAAACTTCAGTTTTATCCTCAGCTTGAAACATGGAAAATAATTAATGCAGCTTATCTTTGTAACTGTGGGAAAAATGTGTTTTTCACAACCACCTTGAATCTTCCTCCTAACATCTCGGCTGTTGTGACCCATTGCACTGTGATTCAGAAGGGCTTCTATTCTAGTTCTGTGCACTTTGCATTTAAAGCACATTATTTTAATTGGCCTGCAGATATGAAGACATGCTAAATTATGTAACACTTCTTTCAATATGCGTTTGAGACACATGACTCCTGTGCAAGCCTGGCAAGTTTATGAAAGACGCAGACCTGTGAGTCAAGTCAAAATTGCCTGATGTGTCTTGAGGCTCTACAATCAAGAACTGCAGTACAGTCAGATATATCATTTCCATACAGCTACTTTGCAAAAATAAGGGCTGTCTTTTGTGTTAATGCAATGATATATCTTAATGTTATTATTGAAAATGATTAATTAAAAATTTACTATTAGTAGTAGTATTTTAAGGAATAATGCATCTTTAAATTGACCAAACAATACAGTAAAGACATTAAAAAGAAAATTCAGTTTTTACAGTTATAGTTTCCTCTTTTTTTTCTTTTTTTTAGGACACAGATGCTAAGGCCAAGAATAAGAAACAAAAGGAATCTAAATTCACAGATGCAAAGAAAATGCAAGAAAACTTCAAGGCCAACACTAAAAAGATCTTCACTGAGGATGGAGAGGTTTGTGTTTTCTGATTCACATTACTGAGATTCATAAAAGCAATGTAAATTAACAGGAGGATGAGGAGATATCTGGCATTAACATGGAAGCAGCCAAAGAGCGGCTCCGCAAGTTAGACAAGGAGTTCGACAAAATCGAGTACCGTCATAAAATCAAGGACAAACATTGGGTGAGATTGATTGTACATCATATTTTCCATCCTCCTGGTTCATGCAAAGTCCATATAGCTCCTCCTTGAATCTGAAGGCTTCTTTGAATCCCTTTATTTATTGTGCTCACCTCCAGGTGTTCATATTAAAGTAATATTGAAGAAGCTGAAGGCAGTGGGCAATCGAAAAGACACTCTGGCCCTGTGGCTGGTGCTCCTGCAAGTCTGGGCAAATCGAAATATCTGAGATGCCTGTGCAGGCAGCGTGGCTTGAAGCTCCAGGCATGAGTGCTGAGATTGGGCCTCTGACTTATTTGAACAAGCTTTTAAAGGATTGCTTTCCAGAAAAATCACACTATTTGCATCATTCCAGCACAGAGTGTTTTCTCGTTAAGAGTCAAGTTTGGTGAAGTGCATCTCTAGTTTTGTGTCTGATGCTGTTTTCAGCTTATTTATTTATTTATTTTGAAATCGATCCCTGGGAGTGTGTAGCTCAGTGAGAAGGCACAGAAGTAATTGGATCTATTTCTATAACTTGACACAGAGCAGATGAGCACCATGTTCTTTATGTCCTATTTCGGTGACCTCCAGTTAAACCTAAAGTTAGTTTTTAGTAGATTTTTGCTGTTTTCCACTTTTTTTATATAATGATAGTGCACCGGAATGGCAGGAGCTGAACTTACAATATGCTCAGATGAACACAATGTTTAAATATGTCTGCTTACCATTAGAACAGGTTTTTCTAAACTGTAATTAAATCATAAAAGTGTTAAGCTAACAAAAAATCTAAATAAAATGCTAACTCAAATGTTTTACAAGCAATTATTTAATCATGAAAATGTAAAATGAAAATAAATAATTTTTTTCTAATTGAAACACTCAAAATTGAACACTTGCTAAAAATAAGAAATTAAAATTGTAATTGTTTTCCTGCATGTCATATGACTATTTACCTACATCAGAGAATGGTAAACATGCAGATGTGTCATGGCTGGGTTTTTACCAAGCATTTAAGCAGATGAGTCGTCATTGAAAAGCAAACATTAAAGTCAACCTTTTTTTTCTGCATGGTATTTTTTTTAACAACTTTATTTATATATTTATATATATATAAAATCTCTGAAACCATACTCCTGTTCTTCTGAGAATCACTTACACTTTGCATGTTATATGATAATGTTCTCCAATAGCCAACAGCTATTCAGCCCACTCTCATTCAGGTCAGCTCTATTCTAGTATGTAATAGCCATTTTTTATCTAATCGAATAATCTATATTGCTCAGAAATACATCAAGTTGTTGAAATAAATTGTTTTACAAACTTAATTCTTGTTGATTTAATGAGCTATCAGTTTGAATATTTGGCTCTAGTTTAAAAAAAAATGTATATACATAGTATTCGTTGTCCATGTTAACCCAGGAAGGTAGGTTTTATATATTTCACTTCTCACCCAAGCTAAAACTACAATAAAAACATGCTGGTGCCAGTCTCTCCTGCTGACATTCAAACTGGCATACAGTAAAAACTATTTTTTCCCCTTTTTTCTCTGAAAAGCACAATGCAGAAAAAAATTGCCTTGTGTCTGTGAACGTTCCTGTGAAAAGTCTAACCATCCTAATCTATTTTGATTTTGTATTTTGTGCTGTCAGAGACTTTGAGAGGCAGCTACCCAGTAATCCATCAGATACATGCACATGCTCATTAATCAGACACACTAGGCTTGCTGGTGCCTTTGTGCTTCATATTCTCTCATAGAGTCTTTATTACTCCAGCAGAACAGCATTTGTAGTTGAACCCTGAGAGTTACAGAGACTAACATAATGCAAAAGAGTTTTTCTGTTTCTTTAAAACTGACGGGTTTTTCTGCATGTGATGCGTGCCAAGTCAGAAACTCTGTGTGATCAAGAAGTGTCAGTAAAGTTTAACATTAAAAGTACGCTTAGACCTTAGACCTCATAAGCCATTAATATCAAACTTTTTTTTTATAAGTAGGTAGTTTCATACAGTACCACATTGTTCTTGCCGGATCTGTAGGAGGATAATAACCTATTGATAGAGTTGTTTAGATAGAAGAGTGTTTCTGGCTTTTTCAAATATCCTCTGGTCAGGATCACACTTAAGCTTTATTAATTATAGCTTTTTTATTTATTAAAGAATTGAAAGAACTATTATAATTAACTAAAACTAAAAGCGAAAAAGAGATGTCATTTGGAACTAAAATAACACTGGAAGAAACACCAAAAATATTCCTAAATAAACGATCACTTTTGCATTTTATAAGAGCAACCAGGAACAGCCATAGCAAGCATTGTAATATCTGCTCAAAGTAATAGTGAAGTTATTTGAAGTTAAAGGGGGGGTGAAATGCTATTTCATGCATACTGAGTTTTTTACACTGTTAAAGAGTTGGATTCCCATGCTAAACATGGACAAAGTTTAAAAAATTAAGTTGTACATTTGAAGGAGTATTTTTGTTCCAAAAATACCTCTTCCAGTTTGTCACAAGTTTCGGAAAGTTTTTTTCGAGTATGGCTCTGTGTGACGTTAGATGGAGCAGAATCTCCTTATATGGGTCCTGAGGGCACTTCTGCCGGGAGAGCGCGCGCTCCCGTAGAGCAGAGCGAAGCAGAGACATTCACTGATCAGAGCGAGAGCAAAATTTCACAAAAGAAGTGTATTTTGGTTGCCAGGGCAAGACAACCCTGCACAGATTACCCCCCCGCCCCCCATACAAAAAAAAAAAAAAAACAGCATCAAGGGACCAGTGGATGGAGTTTATTTTTACAGAGCATCAACGGAGTTGTGCAAGTGTTTGTGCTTGTTCCCTGCATTTCGAAGATGCTTGTTTTACAAACAAGGCCCAGTTTGACGCCGGATTTGCACATCGTTTATTTCTTAAGGATGATGCAATCCCAACGAAAAAGGGTCACGATCGTGTGTTGGAACCGCAGACGACATAAAGTGGAACTTAGTCATTTTCCAAAACCGCTAAGCAAATATATATAGTTTCAATACATACCACATAGAGACGTCCTGCTGTAGTCGTTGATGCTGCTGCACTGCAGTTTCAGCCTCGGGATCTGATTCTGGATCATAAATAAACGGCTGAATCTGACTGTTAGCCATGGTTTGTTTTGGATGATGGTTTTCCCTCACGGTAATGTCACAGCTCCCAAACGCTCTCAACGCAAAAGCCTACTGGCGCTCGTGATTCTTTAACTCCGCCCACACGTCACGCCTCCAGCCGGTCGTGTTTTTCCGGGGAAAAAATCGGTATGTTTCTCTTATAAATATAATAAAACTAAAGACTTTTTGGATTTATGAAGGATGCAGTACTACTCTATAGGTACTCAAGATTAACAAGAGATTGAGTGAAAACGAGCATTTCACCCTACCCCCCCCCCCCCCCCCCCCCCTAAGTGTTTTGATAAAAGAAAATCTTTAATGGAAATCTTTAATGGCAACCCACCCCTGTCACTGACTTTGATTTTGTGGCACTGATATTTGTTCAGTGGTGTATCCAAGTGAAGCCATGGATACGTTTCCACATTTAGCGTCATTTGACATTTAGAGAGTAATGAAAAGCCAATGAAATGCACTTGACATTGGTTTTATTACACTCTCAGCGCTCTGATTTCTGTACAACCCTCAACCTCTAAATATTCCCTGTCTCCCAGACATCTGTGAGTCACTAGTAATATGTGTAGTTGTGTCTGGCAGTCCAGTCGCCCTTCATTTTGGAAAGTGACACAAGATAAACATCAAGCCCTATTCATTCTCTCTCCAAAAGAAATGCAGAGCACTGAAGTTAAATTGTGCTTTCTTTTCCCTGAGTCTGTGTAATCATTTCAACCCCTGGCTGTTTGGCATGTTAATGAGACTGTGCCCTGACCAAATCTGAGTACCTGAGCACCTATTTATCAAGTTGTTTCTGTTTTCCTTTCGTTTTCAACAGGAGAAAAGACTGAAGGAGAGAGCAGCTCGAAGGGAAGTGAACAAACAGCATAAAGAGGTACGTCAACCTTAGCTCAAAATCATCCTGAAAGCTCTTACTAGCTGGATGTTAATGATGAGAGATATGTTTGTGAATTAAAGCAAATTCGAGGATTAGAAAGAACCATAAAATGGTTTGTGGTTTGAAATGAGGAATTCCTGTCATAGGATGAGAGATGCCCCTCAGTCTCTGGCGTTTCCCTCCGGTAGACAACGCATGATTCACAGGATGGCAGCTGTCATGTGTCCCTTCTCTCTCTGCCTGTCCTCGCTGGGGGATTGAGCTCTGCGCATCCATATGGAAATGCAGCTGCTGCTCTCCTCTCGTTTGTCATCTGATCAATTCAGCAGTCTGTCCAAGAACGTGTGACTATTCATCACTACCCTAACAATGAATCTCAGCGCTCTTTTAGCATTCACTCATTCCTTCGACTGGTGGTCGATCTGTCCATCATTACACATGGTCCAAATTAATTTAGAGAGCTACTGAATCGCCCTTTTGACAGCATGTGCTGCAACAGATAGCAGTGCAGCGTCATTTCCTCAGTTTCACTTCTTTTGGTGCTCCTCTTGAGACGTTTGGCAAAATAGATGGACCCTTCAGAGTAGGGCTGGGCGATATATCGCATGCGATGACCACGCTCATCTAGTCAGTAAAGCCTGTTCCCTGATTAGTGTTAAATCTTTATCACCTGCTTCCAGATGGAGGGGCATTTAATAGACAGAGCCGTAGATCACTGACAAGCTACACAATTTCGTGTTCATTATCGAAGACGATACATCTGCGATAATGAACGTGATATGGTGTAGCAATTGTTGCATCCAGTGGGGACATGATTACTGATTATAATGGCTTAAACTGCCCCAGTTTATAGAAACAGACACTGGCGTTGTAGGCTACTCCCAGAGGAAACAGTCCTGATCTTCCGCAAAATACGCTGCACATATCTGAAACTTTACAGATCTTCTTTATGCACCAAGAGCTTGTAACTCTCCAAAGAGAAAGGAAAAATTTAGATCACATCATATGACACCTTTAATATAACTCAATTCGTTTACAGAAACCTTTAAAATTTGGGGTCAGTAAAGATTTTTTGTTTTGATGTAAAGAAGTCTCTTATGCTTACCAAGGCTGCATTTATTTAGAATAAAAATACAGTATAAACAGTTAAATATTATTACAATTTTGAAATAACTGCTTTCTCTTTTAATATATTGTAAAGTGATCTTGGTGTCATATTTTACAATTAAAGATAATTGTCTGGTGTGCTTACATCTATACACCTTTCAATTTTTAAGGCTTTGATCAAATGCATGACAGATGGATCATTGTTATTCTTGATGAAAAGCACAACAACATAACTAGTAGGCGACAATGACAAACTATATGAAAATATTCGCGGTCCCCTAACCAAATCTTTGACAGCAAATGGCTGTTTTACACAAGATTATTCTGGCCTACTACCACCCACTAAGACATGAAGATGACCTGTAAAGTGACCAAGCACAGTTCATTTTATATGTTTTTATTTTGTTGCTTTATCTGAAATAGATCATACCACAATATAAGCCTGGCACAGACGATTCAGTCTCACCATGTGGATGTAGATTTATGGTGTTTTGTATAAGAAACCAGGTAGAAAACCGTTTGGCCACAGGTATTTGTTTTTCTCTGTCTTAAACCAATGGACAGAGTGTCAGAACGCGGGGTCAGGCCGTACCCCACAGACCGTACCAGGATTGAGAAGTTTCCTGAGGGCACAGCAAAGTCAGTCTGGAGGTGGAGCAGACCAGTCAGGAAAAGCTGGTTGTGACCGGCCCAAGGTCTGAGTTGTTAGGCTTTTGAAACTTTTAATGAACAAAGACAGGGCTGGAATCGATTCTTTCATTTTCACTGGAGGAAAAGGACACTCTTTGGTTATAAATGATCAAAGAGCTCTCTTATTTTAAGGAGATAGTATCCATTAAACGGGATGTTAAGTACCTCTAATGGCCACAAGTACCTAGAGAGATCTGTTTATTAGCATTCTCAATGTCAGTTGCTCAGCTCTTGCTGAACCCCTTCAGATGCTCAGTTTTGTTATTTAAAGTTTGGTTAATACAGATGTCACTGGGCAGTACCTTCAAAAGGACATTTTTGCACCTTATTTGCCCCTAAACAGTACATAGACGTTCCTTAACATTACACATTTTACAAGATTACTACACTAAGATACTAATATGCAGCTTTTAGGGGTAGATAAGTTACTACGTCTTCAAAATTGAAACGATAGTCAACTTAAAAATTTACTTTCTGTCATCAGTTATCCACCAAAAGATCGTTCCAAGCATGTATCACTTTCTTTTTTTTTATCTGTGAAACATAAAAAACGAAATCTTGAAGAAAGTTGGTAACTAAACCGGTTTCGATTTCCATTGTATTCCTTTGTACAAAAAAATACATTAAAAGTCATAAGGAATCTGAACTGTTTGTTTTTTTAACATTGTTCAAAATATTTTCTATAGTGTTAACAGGAAAATGAAAAAAGAATCATACTAGGAAACTGACCAAACAGGAGAACTAAAAACTGATGATGAGGAGAAGGAGGAGGAGGTGGTGGTAGCATATCTGTCAGGTGCCGATGAAGAATTTGACCCCAGCACACTTCCTGACCCCGACAAAGTGTTCAACTCTGAGTCCTCAGATGAGGAAGAAGGGTAAAAATAAAGTTTTTGTGAACAACTTGAATGACTTTCATCACTTTCAAAGGTCGTGCAGCAATTTCATCTCTCAAACCTCTGATTCATCACTATAAATACAGATTTTATGGTATGTAAATACGGGTTTTTCATGAGAAGCTTGGAGCAGTAAAAAAAAGGCACAGGACATGGCATAAAGGATATTGATCCTCTAAAACACAAAGTTTCCAATTATGCACAGCTTCAAAGTGAATGCCCATATTTGAGGGTTGAACCAAATATCACATTTTCCCCTTATCCGCGAATTGTGGAGGTATGCAGGCCTTTGTGCTAGTGGAAAACCATTACATCAGTAAATCAAGCCAATCAGTCCGACACCACGTCACGTGGCCATAATTATTCTGAAATGAGGAATTGATTCTTCTGATACTTAATTACCACCTGTGCTTTCTCAGCTCTCTCTCTGCTTGTATTGAGTTTGTAGCGTTCGATTAGGCTCAGGCATGCTGATCCGGTGTTCTTTTTTTACGGAGGTCCGCTACAGAATTGCCTCTCGGAGAAGGAATCCCTCTACAGGGAAAAATGATTCATGATGATTAATTTTCCCCATGGCAGCATTAAGCACAGATCTTTTAGCTGGCTGTAGATAATCTATAAAATGCATAATTACATCTAGATTTAAAGTGAGAGGCAGGATCATATGTTATGCATTGTTTTCTTTTCTCTCTCACCCTCTCTTTCTCACACTTGCTTCTCCTCTTTCATTCAGTCCTCTATTGCAAAACCCAATCATGTCCTTTATCACATGATCAACACCATTCTTCTTCCCATCTGTCAGCCTGCACCTTTATGTTTCTGTTTTTTTGTGATTCATCCATGTACACGCATTAAGGACACTCACCGACACACAGCGTCCTTAATGCGTAATGAAGCAGTACAGGTGATATGGCACAGACAGCAGCAGCGGCTCTGATTAATGACTTGGTGCGGTGTGTTTACTGCATGGCTACACTTACTGAATGCAGGAGAGGCTCCGGCGCTGTAAATCTCTCTTTCTTCCTCTTCCTTTGGCTCACTCACCCATTTTCTCTTCCGTCATATCAGAGGCTGGAGTTCGGGACAGGAGCCAGAGGCATCACTAAAAATGAGCTCTTTAATGTTGCGATACCGATCTCCCTCCTTTGCTGTCTTGACAGTTACCCCCCTCCCATAAATCTAATGGGATCTTATTGGCCCTGCTTCACCTCTGCCCCTGCCAATGCTTTGTGACCTGAATTCCAAGACACTGTACAAATCTTTGGAAATGTTCCTTAAAGGGAGAGTGTAGTTGCAATGAATGCTGAGTTACAGTAAAATGAATGAGTGGTCCATCTGTGAAGGTTCATGTCTAAGCTGTGAATCTTTTCAGTGAATCAGTCAATCCAGTCAAAAACATTTCTCAATGATTCATTCTTAAGTTTAACTGACTCGTTGATCCTGTTGCAGCAGTTAACAGATATAGTGGGGATCCAACAACTAGGGCGATATGATTAAATGAAATGAAAACCAATATTGCAATATATATTAGTGCTATTATCAAATCAATTTAGCTGAGATTTGATCAAATAAATATTTGCTGCATGTTTCAGAGTGAAGTGCAGTACTGTGTTTACACACAAACAGCTCATGATCCAGTATTTTCAGATTTGCACTGCAGTAAAAAATTTTTTTTTTTAATAAAATTCTGCCATTTACCCACCCTTATGTCTAAACCTGTATGACTTTCATTCTTCTTTGGAACACAAAATTGTTGCCCATTGACTTCCATAGTATGGACCAAAAAAAAAAAAAAAAACTGAGACATGAGTATTTTCAATTTTCAGATGATTACTTTCACAAATGCTTTGGTACATCAGTGGTCCTATAGGAAATGTTCAGTGCCTTGTTTTGCAATTGCACATTCTCCAAAGAAGTTTCAGTCAGCTCAAAGAAAGTCCTTCCCATCTCAGCACATATCTATTCTATGTTGTCTCAGATCGACAGCTGATGTTGTATTTAAAGATCAAGTAAGAGTAGCACATCCCAGGATCTCTTGTTTTCAAGTAGGAGATGGGATGCAGTAAGCTGTGCCACTTTTACTGAAGCTGTCTTCTAGGCAAAGGGAAATTAGATGCAGTTAAAACAAATTTGCCTAATTATATTTCAAGGTGTCTCCCTATCAGCTGAAATTCAAAAAGAACATCTTTAACGTAGAGCCATAAAAACACGTCTTCTCAAAACAAGCATTTTTAAAGCAATATGTTTTTAAATAAAAGTATAAACAAAATCATTTCAGTACTGCAGTATTTTTATTTAGATTTTTATAAAGATATCCATGACATATACTAGCAAGCTTTAATATTCAATTAAATGTAGCAGGGTTTCCGTGGGTCCTTAAGTCTTAAAGTCTTACATTAAGTTGTATCACATTTAAGGCCATAAAAAGTCTTAAATGGAACAAGAAAGTCTTAATTATTATGTCTTAAATTTGGGGACAAGAAAGACGATAATTGTGATATGGCTGAATGTGATGTGAGCGATGCACGTTTCAAAGTCTGGTGCTGCACTGCTTTGTGCTCTGCCGTTACCAGGGAAAAAAAGTTATATTTCTGCCACTTCAAAAGCGCCTCCTGCTGGAAGAGCTGCTGTTTTTAGATTGGACCAATGTGAAAATCAACCCATGTTTTTACGCTGCAAACACACAAAATTTAGATGTGAACTGGTGGATAAACACGAAAATAATGCATTATAAAAATGTATACAGTTAAGACAGTAAAATATATATAATTTATAGTTGATTGATAATAGTCGCTTACATTAATAATGGATCGTTTCCCTTATGAAGTCACTGTCAGTGGTGGAAATGGACAAAATTCAGTGGGGGAACTCTAAGTTGAGGTATAATTTCAGACAAACGTTCAGATTTATATAAAAGGGTCATATGATATTGCTAAAAATAATGTACATACATTATTGTTTCTCCTCTATGCCCCGCATTTCTGAAAGATGTCGATTTGTACAAAACTCATCAGTCTGAAAAGCGAGGTGTGCTCTGATTGGCTATCTAGTGCGTTGTGATCGGCAGAATACCTCACACGTCTGACCGAAATGTTACGCCCCTCACCATGCTGTCATGCCGTGTCCCGGTGAGAACACTGGAGCGCTGAGACAAAAACAATAAAACCTATTATAAACAAGGCATTTGTAGCATCCCATGGTGACATAATTACTAATTATAATGACTTATACTGTCTTTTATGCATTGTGTTGCATCGTGCCATGTAAACATAAAACCATGTCTGAATTTGTGTTTGGAGAAATTACAAACAAGCACTACTTTAAAGCCTTTAAATAGTTTTTTTTTCTTCATTTCCTTAAAATGGTTTATAGGCTGAGATGTGAAGGTCAAGATCATTAAACTTTTTGTTTTTGTTTAAACCTGTATCTGAACTGTTATTCATGCTTTTTACAGTCATTTTACAGTTTAATGTTACCATAAATACTGCCCACAAAAATATTAAGTACTACAACTCGCTGGCTGAAGATGAGGGTCTTTTGTTGCATTTATTGGGCAGTCAAAGCTAGTTCCTTTGAAAACCGGTCCCTGCACCCACCTTCCCCTCCAGAGTTTCTCATTCCTTGTAATTGTATATTGAGTTTATAAAATGCCCCTCTACTAATAAAATGTATCCTGATTGTTATGGCAACTTTAAGATTCACTGCTCCGCATATCTTTATGTGATTTATTGTCTGAGAGTGCAGGTTATAATTTCCTTTCCTGCCTCTTCCCTTCTTTACATCCTCTTCTCCTCAAGACAGGAATTGAATTCTCGTGTGGCGTCTTGCCAGACAGCCTCGAAATTACCTAAAAATGCCTTTTTTTGCAGTGAAGCAAAAAAAATAACAACAACAACAGCACAGCTGATGTCAATCCTGTGAGAACCACTGGGAAGTCCCAGGTGCCATCTATAACATATTACTGTTTAACTGCTCTCATTATTTCTGGTTTGAATATTGCCTTCCTGTCACATTGAACCATCACTTAATATGGGATTGATTTACTCTCCCTCATGTCCGTGGCGGAAATAGAAATAGAGGGTTCTTGAAGAAAACTTTTGGTTTTGTGACTATTGCCTCTTATTCAACACAAATCCATCTTTCTGAATTGTCTAGTTGTCTGCATTTAGCTGGCTCATGCCTGGTTGGGGGGGGGGGGGTTGGATTGAGTTTATATATATAGCCACCATTTAGCTTCAGCACAACTTTGCACTGTGCAGTGTTGACCTTATCCAATACTGGTTTTGTCAGATCCGTTAAAAGCTTCTCAAAGTGTTCTCGAGATCTAATCATTCGCCCACTCTCATTTGGCGGCTAGTTTTCCATAATGACATGGGTTCCAATGCACATTATGTCAATCTTTCAGAAATATGTGCCGGTCAAGTTTACATACTTAAACTATTAATTATAAGTAATAAGACGTAACAGGATGAAAATAAAAATCTAGTTAGTCATATTTTTTTCATAAAATAATAATAATATACAACTATTTATAGTAATAATCATGAAATTGTATATATAATCTTATGAATGTATTTATATCCCTTAAAGTTTTCACATTTTGATGTTTCAGCCTTATGTTAAATAGCCTTTTCATCAATCTACACTTTATACACCATAATGAAAAAAATATAACATTTGATGTAGCTTTGCAAATTGAATAAAAAGTAAAAACTGAAATAATTACATTGCATAAGAATTCATACCCTTTCATACCCTTAACTACCTGAAGCTGCTTTCGCGGTGATTACAGACTTGAGTATGTAATGTGAATGATCAAATATATATACACAAACCCATAATGTATATAAGCCTAACATATTTGTATTAAAAGACAATACATTTTCCCTTTGATTTCAAGGCGACTTAAATTGACACTTTTAATGCACATTTAACTGTGCTGTCCAGTATACTGGACATACATGATGGAGGCATGAAAGGGAATGGCTCTTTTCACAGTGAGCTTGTTTTTAATCAGTCTGTGCAGTTTGGACTTGTTTATTCGTCTTTGATTCTTATCACCTTTACTGAACGACTGCAGGCAGGCAGTACTCGAAGTGTTGTGGTGGATGTGACAGGCATGCACCTTGATGTATTGTGTTTGTATATGACTGTGTTGTGTAGATTCTCTTTGTGTTCTGGGTTTGTGGGTGCAGAGTCATCCATCACAGACGTGAGTTTATTAGGCGCCTTCATCCTGCCTGGAAAGCTATTTCCCTTGGTGCTATTTCTCCTCTCTAATGACTGTTTCAGCACTGAGAAGTGTGTAGCCCTTCAGTCATTTCTCTGTAGCATTGTGCACCCAGAGCTTAATGTACATGTATATGTAAATGATCCTACAAATTCAGATTGCATCTATTGTTTTGCTTAACACGAAGGGTTGTTAAAGAAATTGCTTACCTCAAAATGTAAAATACTCAGAATTTAATCGCACATAATTCTGCACTTTTGTGGCTTTTTTCTTTCTCTATGCAAAAACACGTAAAAAAAAAAAGATGAAAAAGCAACATTAAAATTACATTTAAAGATGTATGGGCTACCATAATGGCAATTGAGTACTATATTACAAGTAAAAGAGCACAATAGCAAAGTCATTATTCACTAAAAATGTTGCTTTGAAAAAGCCATGATAACCATTCATATTCATTGTATAATGTAGTCCTTCATTAAGATATTGTAAAATTGAAAATCTGCAAGTTTGAAAGAATCAAATCCTCAAGGGATAATAACTTTAAACTGTCGCTTCTGGTCAAAAAAAAAGTTCAAAATCCATAATAACACTTCCTTGAGTGATCCAATGCCTGTTGCCCTCGCACATCGAAAACCACTGACATGCCTTGTTTTCACTTGTAAATGGTGCTTGATCCGTGTATAATTCTATATTTTTTATTTTCACTGAAGAAAGTAATAATATGGACAGAGGACTCATTTGAAACATGCTTCATAAGATGTTAATTGATGGAATGGAGTCATGTTGATGATGTTTTTATCAGCTGTTTGGACTCTCATTCTGACGGCACCCATTCAAAGCAGAGGATCCATTGGTGAGCAAGTGATGTAGTGCTAAATTTCTACAGAAACTGTTCTGATTAAGAAACAAACTAATCTCTTTGATGGTCTGAAAGAGAATTTCATTTTCAGCAAATTTTCATTTTTGGGTGAACTATTCCTATAAGGCTAATGGAAGCAGATTTGATGGGTAGAATTTTATGGGTATCTCCAGCACACCCCAAAGTTGAAGCTCCGAAGTGGATGAGCTGATTCCATGCTAGTTGATGTCTCTAGCTTGATGTTACTGCGACTCCTCTGTATAACAGAATATATCGACTGGAATGTCTTTTGGGTGCCATTAGCGACAGAAAAGTTATATTTATCACATCTGGTGCCTCTGATCTGGTGGATACGTATGAGAGCAGCTCTCCATATGCTGCAGTTTGTAACATTGTAGAATAATGAAAATTATGATCCTCGACTTAGAGGTTATGGGATGCCCAAAGTGCTGTTTATCTTTTCTACTCCCTGGAATGTATAGCATTCTATTTCCCAATTGTGACAGTATTTTTGCAAATTATGAGGATTATGTGAGTAACATATTTACTTAGAATATATATTATGGCTGGGATGAATGGGTTCACATCTAAGATTATAGTGTATTGGGAGGTCATTGTTTTAAGGTGGTTTAATTGCTTATTCCAATGAATTATATGGATTTGTTTCTTACACAAACAGCTTTTAATGTCTTTCCATGTTTTTTGGTGAATTGTAGTTGTGTCGATTTCTTGTGGATTGTTGTGATGTTTCTTTAAGGCAGTTTGGATTCTCATTCTGACGGCACCCATTCACTGCAGAGAAGATCCACTGGTGAGCAAGTAATATAATGCTAAATTTTCCCAATCTGTTCTGATGAAGACATAAACGCATCCCTGTTACTATGATTTTAGACAACAACAACAAAAGTGATCATTTAAAACTTGGTCTTGGTTGAAAATTATTTTATTGTAGTAAACAATTGTAGTGTCGAGATCGTGGTTATTAGGCTAGCAATGAAATGTAAAACTGTCAGCACTCTTACTTTAGGACTTTAAGGCATAACACAATGACATTTCTTGGACATTCTTTGTCTGATACAATGTTTAAAACCCTAAAGAAATAGACATTAAAGTTGCCGACTTGAACGGAATATGCGGATGTATGCATGTAATTTACAGCTACCGGATATTTTCAGCACTGGACAGCACCTTCTATCTAGCTGAGTCTCTCTGGGGGTTTCTTATTGTTGGCCGTTGTCTCATTTACATGGATGTCCACGCGATTCCTCTCGGTGAAGTGTTTACTGGAGCAATGGTTCACTAGCCTTTGGTGCTCCAAATGTTCCTTCTCGTGGGGTTTATTTGGCCGAGTGAGCAGTCCAAAGCTCATACCTCACTGAAAAAACAAATGGCGAAAAATAATCGGGGAGCGCACATTGAATGTGAGATTAATGAAAACACAATTATAAACTCTTGTACACACTTAAATTGAATTTTTGTACTCATTTTACCACGACTGCCAGAGATTTTACTCAAGTAAATTGAGGTTATTGAAGTGATTGGAGCAGGAGTCTGACAGAACGGCTTTCTGAGGTAAGGCACTTTTACCTCATGGCAAATTATATAATTTACAGTAAAGTTTCATATTTTATTTTACTTTTTTATCTCCTTAATATTGGTTTATGTTATCGGCAACGTTAAGCCCATTACTGTGAAACGTGTGTGAGACAAAAACAACGATATTTGTGGTTTTATAGTTCTGTAATTGTGTTAACGATCTTAAAACGTCGCATGGGGACTTGCTTATAACGTCATTACGTTATGCAACGCTGTAAACATAATATATTGTCAAAAAACGACATCTATTACGCGATGTCTCCTTTTTTTCCCCTTTTTTTTTTTTTGGCAGCGAAGTCTCACATAATAGCCTACGTAATGAATACAGCCTACGTCAGAGACTGTGGGAAGTCATCTTTCCAAACCAACACCTTATTTTCCACACCAATTCATTGAACGGGACCGGGCTGTTATATCAGGTACGGATAAAACATTTAAGCAGCACATTTTATAACCGGTTCTAAATTTTGTTGTCCATTAAGACATTTTTTAATCGGATTGTAAATTTGAAACATTTTATTTTTTCTTATATTTCAGGGCTCTCATAAGAGATGGCTAACTGGCTGAAATAAATCCAGCGGCTAACGGATATTTCTAAGCAGTTTTCGTGGAATTGTCAACCCGGATTCACGCATTGTGAATAATGAAGACGCCTGAGATTACGTGGGGCGCTTTTAATGGAGCGACCGAGACTAACGGGACGCGCGCGGAGAAAGTTCAGCACGTGCTCCAGCCATTCTCATCCACCGTCGCTCTTCTGGTTCTAGGAATGGTTATTATAGGGATTATATTACTGTCACTGACCACATACCATTTTCACAAAAGCAAGATGAAGAAGAGGAAGATGCTGAGGGCACAGGAGGAATATGAGCGGGATAACTGTGGCTCCTCTATCCCGGTCAGAGTGAAGCCCGCGCTGAGCCGCTCCGTGGTCGCTCGTTCCTCTCCACCGCAACATCCTCCGACAAACACTGAAGCTAAACACCGCGAGGGAGTCGTTTTAGCAGAAGTTACTGGCTCCTTGTAACAGCACGAATGAGGTCTCATTTCTGTGTCTTTGTAAATATGTCAAATGAGCTGGCATCTATAATCGCTTTGTTCACTTTGGGAGATGTGACTAGCCTTTCCTACGATCATCTTATGGTGGACTTTACAAAGTAAACAAAATAATGACAGTCCTTTAATTTAATAACAGGCGAGTACGACTGCGTTATGGGCGGAAATCAGCGGATGATAAAACGCAAAAGTGGACCAGTGCTTGAAAGGAATAGGTATTTGGGATTCTCTCTAGATGCTGTCCAGGGTGCTGATTGCTTTTCTCTATTCAAGGAGTGTAATACAAAATTTGGGATTAAATGGGTTAACGTTGTCTGATCAGGAGGAACATGATGTAAGACTACACTCTTAAAAATAAAGGTTCTTTATTGGCATAGATGGTTCCATGAAGAACCTTTAACATATGGAACCTTTCAATTCCACAAAAGGTTTGATTTAGCCACATCCATAACCAAGCACTCAGCAGAACCATGTACTAATCATACCAATAATAAAGCACATTGATCTAAAGGATCATTGGTAAGATGTTTCTTTCAGATTTATACCTCTGACTCTTTTATGTTATTAAAACATGTACTCTAATGGTTGTGATGATTTACATGTAAATAATAAAACTTATTTGACTACACATCCAGCAGATGAATTGAACATTGCTGTATTTTACCACATTTCTTATGGGATCTTACACAATGTTTGTTCAAGACTATTTTCTTTATTTTTGGAAACCTCTGTATCAGTGAGCATAGAGACCACATGCATGCTTGGACAGTCATGAAAGCCTTTGTTTTTCCTCTGGCAAAGATTCAGCACAATCCATGCCAACCTACAGATCATTTTATAATCATTTGCATTTTTTTTTTTATTGGAAAGCATGACAAAGCACAGTTTAAGACCATTTCCAGACATAAATCTGTTCTTTTCTTTTTAGTCTGTGTGTTATCTTTAAATTAGATCACACTGCATCTCTGATAATGTGTTTATGAATGAATGAATCAGTAAAACTAATCAAATGTGTCATCAGTAATCTCAGAATTACAGTTATGATGAAACAATGATTAAAAAAGGCTGGTTTTCTATTGCAGTGGAAGATATTTCCAAAGATATAAATGCATGGAATCTCCAGGATGGTGTATCAGGGTCAATAACTTTTAATTTCTCTTTGATCTGGATGCAGCGACTCTAGCATATAAATTTTGTTGATGTTAAAAGATACTGCACTTATTGTAACTGTTTATTTTAAAAATAAAGGTGGGGTAAAAGTGATTCCCGTAACTGTGATACAGCTCAACTTATTAAGTAACAGTTAAAGTATAGCCTAACCCAGAATTACACTCTGGAAGCTGTTACAGCACGCTGCATACCTGTCAGCAATTCTGCAGCAGCTCCAATTTATGCTTTGGTTAAAAAAAAAAAATAATTCACCTGCCTCTCACTGTCACAACCACCCCGATTTATGACAGGCTCCTCTAACAGGCTTGTCAGCTCAATATCATGAAATTCAGTGTATCTCTTGTGCATGCACGAATAAGACTAAACGCAAATATAAAACGACTTTCAAAATGTCAATCATATGATGGGATCTTTAAACATGTACATTCAAGAATGCATTAAACTGATCAAAAGTGACAGTAAAGATGTTTGTAATGTTGCAAAGGAAATGCTGTTCTTTTCAACTTTCTATCAGTGAATTCTGAAAAAAAAATTGTATCACAGTTTCCTTAAAAATATTTAGCAGCACAACAATTTTTAACATTGATGATTATAATGATGTCATATGATGAAAATGATAATAATGAGACTATACTAAAATATATAATGATTTGCAAAATTACATCATATTATACTCTGCATTAAAATTATCAAGTGACAATAAATACATTTATAATATTGCATCATATAAATGTTCTAAGAATGTTTTGTTAATATCCCCATTAATGAAAACATGATGTCTGAATGTTCAAAATGTCCAGTTTTTTTAAACTTTAAAAGACATTTTATTTGAACTATGCTAGAGACAACATAATTGCATATTTTGGAATGTCATCTGAACCACTGTTAGATTAATATCCAACTATAATGTTTCAGAGAAACCTTCCATGAATGATATATAAATAATGTTGTTGAAATTTTGTTTTTAATACTGTATATTACTAAATACTAGATAACTTTGAACGAGCATTCTGTGAATGTTAAAGAATGTTTAATGCATAACTTAATATAATTAATAATAAAAACCTTTCAATAATGTTCTAGAATGTTCCCTGTTAGCTGAGAAAGAATCCCGAAACAAAAAGTCAGTTTCCACTAAATAGTTAAGCAGCGAAACTGTTTTGAACAATAACAACAACAGCAATAAGAAGAAGACTATACATTATTATAAAATTAGTTTGAAAATGCCAGTCATTGCCAGTCAAGTTGCTGCAGGGTTTGTATTTCTCTCAATCCCACATACCAAGGCTGTTAAATTATCTCAGACATGTTGGAGACAAATCAGTGCCTGCAGGGGGGACGCTCACCTGTCTGTCCACTGGAACATATGACTTTCACCAACAATAGCTACAGTGAAAATTTCTGGGCGGCCTTTCAAGGAGCTGGGTATTTAAAGAACAAAGTGTGATCGAGCCATCCTGACTGAGCACCAGGACTCCTCGGCAAAGACCTGGACCCCAGCTCTGAGTGCAGATATGACAGAGTCAAGCTTGCGTGTCAGTGGGGGAGCCGTCAGATTTGGAGCCACCTATGGAGGCAACCGTCTGTTCTCCGGAGCCAGGGGAGGTGGAGGCGTTAGCACCACTCTGTCCCGTTCACTCGGATTGGCGAGAGGGGGTGGAGCAGGAGCTGGTCTCACGCTGGGAGGAAGTTTGGGTGTAGGGTTTGGGGCTGGTGCAGGATCAGGACTGGGCTTCGGCGGTGGTGCTCTCGCTCTCGGTGGAGGCCTCGGCCTGGGAGCCGGTGGTGCCAGAGCAGCGGGGATCAGGGCTGGTGTGGCTCCGCTGAGAGCCCGTCTTGGGGGGCGAGTATTTAAAATCGGAGGCTATGGTTTTAACCCATCCTTCATCAGTTCTACCACTACAGTGGATGCAGGTACTGCTCCAATGCCCAGAATCGACCCAACACTCCCATCACTGGACACAGTGCAGGACACACGGATGAAAGAGAAGGAGGAGCTGCAGGCCCTTAATGATAAATTTGCATCTTTTATTGATAAGGTGGGTTTTACAAATATCATACTATATTTCATATTAACGTATAATCAGTAAATAGAAAATACTTTATTGAATGCTTTTACAAATAAGGTTCTAATGACTATAACATTGTTGTTTCACAGGCAAGGTCACTGGAGCAGCACAATGCAGTACTAAAAGCCAAAATTTCCATGTTTACTAATCCAGAGCAGGGTGGACCTGCCAGCACTTCCATCCTTCTGACCTCTGCCATCGGAACGTACAAATCCCAGATCGACAGCCTCACTGCTACTAAAGAGGCCATCATCGCTGAGATTGAGCACTATAAAGGCATTATTGAGGATGTTCAGGCCAGGTGAGTTCACAGAACATCTGAAGAAACATAATAAGAAGAAAAAAAACAGTTTCCACAAAAATATTAAGCAGCACAACTGTTTTCAACAAGTAAGCATACCATCCCCAAACTTTTAAAAAGCTAGTTTCAAATATTGCATTAAAGAAACCTCATTTCTAGAAGCCTCTTTATCTTTCAATAACATTTTTCATTACATTTGAGTACACATTTGTAATTATATTCCACTTAACTGCTGCTCAACTATATTAGTTCTGTCTTATTATTGGCACTTTGTGGTATGATTTTAATACTCTACATGAATCTAGTTCTCATCTGTATTGCCAAAGTAATTGTGCTATAATATCATTTAAAGTTTCTCATATTAATTTTTATATCTCTAACTACCTGCTTAGGTGATTGTCACAGGTAAAATATGCCCTTTGGGTAAGAATGTACCAGACAAGAGGACAATTACTGATGTATCTGCACATTCTCTCGTTCTGTATTGTCTCAGGTATGATGAGGAAACAGCTCAAACCAAAACTCTGGAGTTTGACTGGACTGCATTGAAAGAGGTATGAAACACACATCATCAGGATGGTTTTTACAGGCGTACAGATGACTGACCTACACAAATTCTCCTCCATTAGGAAGTGGATAATCTCTACCTTACCATCTTTGAGTTGCAAACCAGCATTGGTGGTTTGGAGGATCAGATTGCTCTCTCCAAGCAGGTGTATGATGCCGTGAGTCTGCAGGATACCTCTATTTCTTCATTTACTTCGACATGCCTTTGTTTATTTCAGTAGTGTCAAATTAGATCATTCATTTCCCATTGGCCTTAGCTTGTTTATCTGCATGTGTGTTAGAAAGTGAAAGAGGTGAGAAACATTGTGACTGGTGGTGTGAAGTCGGCAGTGTCCATCTCAGTGGATAACGCAGCCCAGGCACAGGATCTGACCTCAGCGCTGACTGAAGTCAAAGCTCACTATGAAGCCCTGGCTCAACGCAGCAAGCAGGATGCCCTCCTCTCAGTCCAGGACAGTGTATGAAACCTTTGCCCTTTAATATTCAAGCTTTAGAATATTCACTACTGTGCAGCAGTAGTACAACAAGGTTGCATATAACATTAGTTAATAATTAACCATATTTAATGATACCATAATAATATATATATATGGTATTTAAATAGATTTACAATGTTGTTCTAATTAAATCATTAACATATAAAAATTCAATTATATTATAATGTAATAGATATAATATAAAATAAAATAACCCAAGATTAATTAATACAGAGAATGCTTACTCATTCTTGATTCATTGAAAGCATTATAAACATAAATAACCTTGTTGTAATGTGATGCTTAATATTATTTTTTTAATTTTTCTGATGATAATGCATGAGTTTCAATTAATCTTTTATAAAATGCCTCCCTCAAGTGGCAAGTCCTTGTATTGCAGATCTTGTAGCCTTACCACATGCCTTGGGCAAGGCTAAAGGTAATTTCTCTTTTTTGGCTCTATAGCTCTCCATGATGTCTGTATCCTCTCACCCCACTTCTCAAACACTCACCTCAGCCAAGGAAGAGCTCAGAGTTTACAAACTACAGATTGACTCTGTGCAGAGGGAGATCGAGAGGCTCAAATCTCTGGTAATTACTTACTGTGCTGTGTCACAAAGGGTTAAAACCCCCTTTTTCTTGGATTTCTTGTGAATAACTGATGTCCTCTCCGTTGACAGAACTTGCAGATGGAGTCTCAGGTGGAGGAGGCAGAGTGTCACTCCAGCTCCCACACGGAGACGTACCAGGATCAGGTTCTTATTCTTAAGTCCCAGCTTGATGATCTCAGAAAGGTAATATATCAATCAATTAAGACAAAATGATAAACACTGTTAATTATTAAAATGTCCCTTTTAATGAATAGAAAAGTGAAAAAACATAGGTTGTCACTCTTTCCTTCAGCAAATTGCTCATTACGGGCAAGAATACCAGGAGCTTCTCGCCAGCAAGATGTCGCTGGATGTTGAAATCACAGCCTATAAGAAACTCCTGGACAGTGAAGAGAACAGGTGAGGAGGTTTAACATGAGTAGATTAGATTTTGTTCACTCAACAATCACGCTGTTTCTGTTTCGTGAACCAGGTTGAAATCTGGAGGTGGTGTCACCGTGCACATGTCTAAGACTGTAGTCGGAGGAGGAGCAGCGGCTGGAGGAGGAGGAGGAGGTCTAGGCCTTAGTGTAGGAGGTGCAAGCCTGGGAGGAGGTGCCGGTCTAGGTCTTGGAGGTGGATTTGGGCTGGGCGGAGGCCTAGGAGGTGGTCTTGGGGGTCTAGGACTGGGACTTGGTGGAGGACTGGGCTTTGGAGCAGGTGCAGGAAGTTCCTACAGCGCAGGGAGCAGTTACATGTCCTCCAGCCTGAGCAGCAGTGCCTGTAAGTATTCATAAGTGCTTTCATACACATACACATGCAGACTGTTCACTCCAAGTCTGACGCCAAAAATGTATTTTTTAAATCTAATTGAAAGCTGAAAATGAAATTGAAGTTCCTGAACATTATGAATATTTTGGGAAAATGAGTTATGTATTAATGATTCTGTTTTAGTGTTAGTCACTAATCAAATAAGAATATTAATAAGAGAGAAAGAAAGATATATGTGATCATAAAAAAAAAACACATTTGTATTAAAATTTCAGACTTTAGGAGTCCCACTTACTGTTCATCACTGAATCAGAGCTTAAATGGTATAATGACGTTCGTGTTGAAATGTCATGTTCGCTTGTAGTCACACTTTCCATTGTTTCCACTCAGTGTCATCCACTGTTTACTGAAGATTCACAACCTCCACTCTTCAAGCCGCAACAGAATGCTGAACTTTCACATTTGAGTCCTCGATGACGCTTCATGAAGATCACCTCCCATAAGTTCACACATTATGAGCGCACCATCATGTTCATTTAAAATAAAATGATGCTCGATTCTGTACTAATTTGAATACCAGATCAAAATGTCTGTATTGTATTTCCATGCATCACTTCCTGCTACAAAAATAAATAATAATAAAAAGAAAATTCCATTTTGGTACTGGAGAAAAACACAGTGGTCTTCAATCTTTCCACGTAATAACGTCAATCACATCTCAGTTCTAATAATGATAAATCCAATTGACATAATATAATAATAATAAAGTGTGTCTTTTAAAAATGTGATATATGCAAAAATATATAAAATTTCATCATGTAATATTCTTTTTTAAAAGTTGGTAACATTTTGCAATAAAGTCCCATTAGTTAATGTTAATTAATGCATCAACTGACATAAAGTAACCATGAACAATACATTTGTTACAGTATTTCTTCATTTTTGTTTACATTAGTTAAAAATGTGACTGTTCATTGTTAGATCAGGTTAGCTCAGGCCCATTAAATAATATCATTTTGAAATAAACATTACTAAAGAATAATAAATGCTTTAGAAAACAATTAAGTGTCAGTTCGATGTTACCTAATGCAGTTAAATAATGTTAATTAATTGGAAATTTATTGTAAAATGTTACCAAAATATCTATAAGTATAAATAAATATAAATAATGTTTTCAACATATTGTGAAATAAATATACAAATATATCTCAATAGATTTATTTATAAAGCACAATTAAAAAAAACAGCAATAGTTGTCCAATGTGCTGTAATCTGAATAGATTATAAAAACAATAAAACCCAACATAAGACATAAAGGATGTAAAGCAGGCCATAAAAAAAAGCAATAGAGGACATTACAGGAGAAAAGATACGTTCTGTTCGAAAGTTTAGGTGCGCCTATTGTGAAAGATTAAAAACCGATATACATAGAACAATGTAAGCTGTGAAAGAGTAAAGAGTATCTTACATGAGCACTATTTTATATTTAGTTGAAAAAAGTTAATATACTGTATACAATATTACATGGACTTTTAATTAATTGAATTACAACCTAACAATTCATTTTATAACACTCTTAACATAACATTATTAAGTATATCTCAAAATAAAGATCCTTGTCAACTCTTACACCATTGTTCTAGTAAGAAAACAGTCTTGCAAGACGCTTAAAAAGCGGAAAAAAAAAACATAACCACACACCACCTACAGACTCAGATGCCAAATGTCATAACAACTCTTAACTAGCCTTCATTAGCTTCAATAAACCCTCCAACTTTTAAAATCTCTCTTAAAGTCTCTAAGAGTTCATGTCTGAAAGACTCTGCCTTTGATTTTCTCTTTGAAATCACATTCTGCTCTATTTGAAGAAACAACAACCAGGTTCTGCATGCTACTGATTGCAACCGTTTGTCACCTAATGCGTATGACGGGGCTGCATTTCAAAGGTTTGACATTTTGTGTGACAGTGAACACACATGTAGCGAGCAGCCTTCGAAGCAGAGTTTTCACCTCTCTGTGTCTTGTGTGTTGCTGTGGGTTTGTGGTGGTCTCTTCTTGGTGTCCGGCATGGTTCTGCACGGATGTGGTTAGATTCAGTTTGAAACAGGAAACACAGGTTCATTCTGCTCTCATTAGTCCTTCATCTGACTTCAAACAATATCCATCAGAATGGAGATGGACTGAGAGGCCTCGCTAAAGGTAACAGCTCACTTACTAATACTCTTCATAATTCAACACTACGACTGATCGAAAACTGTGAAACCTGTATGAGCTGCTTAGTAGCAGAAAATGGCTTTTTAATATGTAATATGGGGGAAGATTTTTTTCTCTCGATGTTATCAGATACTTTTACCACTTCTTCACATTAAATGAGCTGATATGAATTAAAAAGGAAGAAACAACAAAATAATAATGGTCCGTCAGTTAATGTTAATTAATTAATTAATAATAATAATTTATTGTTTTTAATAATTTATTCACCTTTGTTAATGTTGGTTAATGAAAATACAGTTATTCATGCTAATTCACAGTGCTTTAACTAATGTTAACAAGCACAACTTTTGATTTGAATAATGCATTAGTAAATGTTGAAATTAACATCAACTAAGATTAATAAATGCTGTAGAAGGATTGTTCTTGGTTAGATCATGTTAACTAAAGTAGTTAACTTACATTAACCAATGGACCATTATTCTAAAATGTTACCAAAAATGTACAAAAAAAAATAATAATAATTATCTTAACATATCTTGCATCCAAGTTCGCTGATGATGAAAAAATGAAGGCTTTTCTGACCCTGAGATGGTGATTCATTGAACTCACTATCACGTTGAATCATCTTGCGTATTAATAATTCTCTTATCTCTTGCACAAATACTTTGTGCCTTTTTATCAGAGCAGTGAGATACATTCTTGTGGAGGTAAATAGATAACATTCTGCAATTTGTTCTCCTATGCTGTATATATATATATATATATATATATATATATATATATATATATATATATATATATATATATATATATATATATATATATACTCTAAACTAATATTATCTAAACTGTAAACCTCAAGTGTCAAATTAGATAAAAGAGAATTTATTTATATCTTTTTTAAACTTATTGTTCAAGGTATGATTGATGTCCAGAGCCAACAAGGAGTTCTCCTTGCCATCATTTCTTTGGCCTGCCTTGGTTGTATTTATGCTCTCTGTCTGTGCTGCAGAAAGAAATCTTGTAAGTAGTCTGACATCACAACACTTTCACACAAAGAGTATCTTCCTTGTGCACTATACATATATATAGTTCTTTTTATCATCTAATGTTGCTGTAATTTTTTTATTATTATTTTGAGCTATGCAACAAGAGGACAACGACCTGTATGAACAAGATGATTTGTAAGAAAAAAATGTTTTATATACGAATACATTTTAATTTATAATTAATTAATCAATTACTTTATATAGACCGATAGATAATAAATTGTTATTATTTTTTGTTTTCAGCAATGAGGACAGTAAATATGGTGAATGCAGAAAACCTACAGCAGGTAAACTATTTAACACATTCTGAAGGGGAAAACACATCTAATTATAGACTTATATTTACTGTCAGTGTTTTACTTTCAGAATACACTAACTTTCACACACATTTTCTGTCAGAGGAAAGCTGAAATTCTAAATGTAATCACCATTAGCCAAAATAAAATATTTTATTCATATCATGTCTATTTTTTTTTTAGTGCAAAGGCCAAACCAAAGAGTGATGCCTTCAGCCTCAAGGTGAGATCTTTTTAGCTGTAGTTAGTGTAAACAGCTACTCACTGTTTATTTAGTGTTATAAATGTCATAGTAATGTCCACTTTATCTAATATATCTTATTATTTTGGGTTGGGGAAAATGTTTTGTACATAACTGAAAGCATTCCGAGGCTGTAACGATTAACTGAACAAAATCAACTGCAGTCATTGCCGAATAATCATGATTGAAAGAGCAAAATGAAGGCAAAGTTTCAGGCGTGATCAATTTTATTTTCACAGGCTTTCACCGATGAACAGGCCTTTCAATAGTAAGAATTTCGATGTTTAAACTCTTATCTCTGTGGTACCGATTTAAGATTTATTTTTCTAAGATGCATTCAATATTTTGAATGATTTTCTTTCTTCTTCTTTTTTCTCAACTGTTTCCAAGCAGGTGAAATCCACTGGAGTTATCAAAACCTTCCAGCAGGTAAGTCATCGATATTGCAGTCGTAAGATGTTACTTTTGATGAAAGGCATTTTAAAATACAAACTAACCTATGGTATTGCATCTATTGGTTTCTTCAGCAGAAAAAGGCATCTTGGAACCAACATATGTGTGAGTCATATTTTTCATATGGTTACCATATGTGAGGAAAAGAAGTCTACAAGATACTAATCACAGACTTTGATTCGCATTTTAAAAATGATTCTACATTCTGCATCTGATACGCTGATACTTTATTTTTTAATTTTTTATAGGGACCCAATTCCAGATTCAATTTATGTAAACGGAGATGACTCATCGTTAGGTAAATGTGTGCTTGTTAATATCATTGTCTAATGCAACCATTTGAGATGGTTCACTCTCTCAAGTTGTTCACAGGAAAAATGAGGTCAAGTAACATATTTAAACTGAGTACCAAGCAACCTCTAAACAGACCTGTAGTTGATAAATACAGTGTGTCTATTTCAAAAGCTACTCTTCACACACAAGTGAAAAAGTGTTTACTGGTGCGATTTACTGCATATATGAACAAGATGCTTAACGCAGTTCTTTTAAAAAAATGCTTCATTTGCGTTCCTTAGATTCAGATTCAGGAAAATACGAGAATATTTTTCAAACAAAAGAAGTGCAACATGACTCAGGTTGGTGTTTTTTTTTAGTTATTCTCATATCTATATTTAGTTTAGAAAATCACATTTGGTACCTCTTAGCTTTCATCAATAACATGAATAAAAATGTTTATATGTGACCCTGGACCACAAAATCAGTCTGAAGTTGCGCGGATATATTTGTAGCAATAGCCAAAACAACATTGTATGGGTCAAAATTATAGATTTTTCTTTTATGCAAAAATCATTAGGATATTAAGAAAATAAATATTCCGTGAAGATATTTTATAAATTCCCTATCGTAAATATATCAAAACTTAATTTTTGATTAGTAATATGCATTGCTAAGAACTTCATTTGGACAATTTTAAAGATGATTTTCTCAATATTTCGATTGTTTTGCACCCTCAGATATAGTTGTATCTCGGCCAAATATTGTCCGATCCTAACAAACCATACATCAATGATGTATACTTTTCAATAAGGAGAAACTGACCCTTATGACTGGTTTTATAGTCCGGTGTAACATAAAACAAAGTCCAGTTACACAATATAATTTTTTTATTAGGACAATTACTTTTTCCATAGTTTTTAAGATTTTTTATGTTTTTAATATTTAAAATACATATACATTTGTGGTTTAGAGCGATTTGGGATTTTAACTTTTTTCTCTTTTTTTTTTACTTTATATGACTTTTATAAAAATGTTCCTTTGCTTATTATTGTGTTTGATAATGTTTCTGCAGATAGCTGTAATTATGTAAATTGGGACATTGCAAATGAGGAAGGTAATATGTTCATTATTAAACCATTAACGTTGATAAAACATTTTACAATTGAATCATGAGACAGCACTGATCATTTTTTTTCTTTCTCCTTTATTCAGATGAATCCGACTACGTGAATGAGATCACAAAGTGAATAGGAATGACTACTTTTTTCAGATTTTGATCTAAGTGGCATTTACTGCTATTAAATTAAAGTGTTAAAAAGTGTACTGCTTGACTTTCTGAAGAAGTCAAATAAGATTAATGTGGATGTGCGTAGTCAGCTCTGCTGATCAATAAACAATGATTTAATAAACCGCCAGTGAATACATAAATGCTATAAACTATGAGACCTCTAAAATATTTTACGCAACAAAGGCACAAACATGAGGGCTTCACATGAAGAGCTGTGCAATGAAGATTTGAAGCCTGTTTCATAGAGGTGTGACAAATGAGTCAGATGAATAAACATGCCCTTTTCATAACAAGCGAACGAAAAAGCAATCAGGATGAGAAGCAGCTTTAAAAGTTGGGGAACATTATATACAATTAAGTGTATAAGGTGTAATTTGGTGTCGGCGTCTGCTCTTGATAATGCTTTCTCCTCTGGCTCTAAAATTGTCACTGGCATCACTAGGTTCAAATCGAAACCTCTAGAACGGTCACTTTTTCTGCTATACTATTTCTGACATGTACTGTAATACAAAATGGAAAATGACTGTTGGAATGAACTTAACTGGTGCATGTTAATTTGGGCTGTTAGCAGCGCCTCAAATTTTCATTATGTAAATGGAATTAGCTCTACTATGCCAAGTACTTCAACACCAAAAACAGCCCATCACTCACAAACATAAGAAGGATTTTGTTAATTTTTATTAATGCAATTTGTCATTTTCACAATTATGATTTTTTTTTTCTTTTACAAAATATAAAAGTCTTAGTACATGTTCTGGAGTTAAAGAACACTGAGGCTGTGATCATTTGATAACATCTCTTGTCTTTAGCTGGCATCAGGTGCAGCAGTCTTGCTGCACAGGCGACCCAACAGCCCAGCCATCTGTAACAGAGAGTTCACTCCTTCTGCCACTTTCATATGTGTGTAGCCAATTTCCTGGGAATCAAATGTCCAGTTCAAGTGTGATTAAAATAAAAATGGTACATTTCTTGTTTTTATTCAAGTAATTTTCCCCACATTAAAACAAAACAAATATCATAACAGTAAAAAAGCTCATTTATTTTAAATGTTGAGACTAGATAACAATGACTATTTTATCTGATTTTCTATGATACTTTCACATTGAATGGTGAAAACATTTGTGATGCTGCCTCTATTGTGTTAGATTTCATTGCAGTGTATTGAAAAAGCTTAAAAGCAAATGTAAATGTTTCTTAGAATTTACTAGAAGGGCAATACACACCTTAATATATTCCAGCTTCAAATATTCAGCCATCTGAAAGGTCTTACACACTCTAAAGATGTTTCCAATGATGTCCTCTGGTGAGTATCCGAGTGACCAAAGCTGCTCAATGACCTGTAGAAAGACGCATAATTGCGGTCTTACCCAACACCTGCCATTTCTGAAACTGACCCTGAATATTTTCTAGGGCAAATGTTTAGTGCTACCTTGTAGGCTTCATCAATGTTGGCATTGACACAGTGCTCCAGCATGCTTTTAACCAGCAGAGGATGTGGCTCATCACACACCTGCAGAAGCAACACTGTTGGTACTTCACCAATAAATTTTTATATTGAAATGATGCCCATGCATAAGACAAATAAAATGCATATAAAAATACCTTAAACACATTTTCACTGTTGATGTAACCAAATCCAGAATTTGTTGACTGCAAGTTATTCAGAGCCTAAATTACATACAAAAAAGACAAAAGTATAAGGTTAATATTAATAAGGTTTACCTAAAATGTACATATTTTTTAAATGTTATTCAGAGACTATCTATCTATCTCTCTCTCTCTATATATATTTTTTTTATCTAGTCTCTAAATATCTTGTTAAATATGCATATTTTACGTAAAAATTATTAATTGTGTGTGTGTGTGTGTGTATATATATATATATATATATATATATATATATATAGAGAGAGAGAGAGAGAGAGAGAGAGAGAGAGAGAGAGAGAGACACACACTCACACACATGCACGCATTCATAAATAAAAAGAATAATCAAAACCTTTTTGGTGGTTGTTATTATTATTATTGTACATTGCTATATTAACAATAGCAACAAAAACAATAATATTAATAACAACCTTTTTTTTCTACTTAATGTTTATTATTACAATTAAACGAATGAACACATATAATACATAAATTAACATTTTTGGTAAACAAAATAATATTCATAATATGTACACATAACACTAGAAGTGGTAATTGACCTGACCTGTCTCATGTCCCCTTGCGCGGTGAAGATGATGGCCTCTAGGCCGTCGTTGGTGACATGTAAGTTCTCCTGCTCAACCACCTCCGTCAGACGCATCATGATCTGCTCGTCTCTGAGCTTGCTGTAACGCAGCACCGCGCAGCGGGACTGGATGGGCTCTGCAACCCAATGAGAAGATAAACTGAAAAAATTTTCTGTGTCAGATGTACGCTGGCGTGGACTTTTAGTGTAATAGTTCATTTGAAGCATGTCATCAAAGATTTAAATGTCAATCTGTTATAAACAGCATTTTTGTTTTATGTGCCACGTTGCTCACCAATGATCTTATCTGATGCATTACATGCCAGAGCAAAGCGTGTGGTTTTGGAGTAGATCTCCATGGTTCTTCTGAGAGCCTGCTGGGCTCCATCTGTCATGCTGTGGTAAAAAAATAAATTAAAAAAAATACAAAAAACATTTGCATGAAGCATTTTTTAAATCTACAAAATGCAAAACTTTGAAAACGTATTTTTAAATAGATATTTTTTCAATAAACGTAAATTAAATCCAATATTTTTAAGAAAAGTATTACTCTTACCTGTCAGCCTCATCCAAGATTATGATCTTGTGGCGACCTTTAGGGAGTGTGACCTTTTGCTGGGCAAACATTTTGATTTTGTTTCTCACTACATCAATTCCACTAAAATTAATAATAGGCAAATAAAAAATGAATTAGTGGACATTAATCTATGAATATGATCATCTAAAACATTCAATGTGCAGACACTTGTTTAATGACACTCATTAGTTGTACAAAACCTTCAGCTTACGTTTCTTACCGGTCATTTGAGGCATTCAACTCAAGCACAGCGTCTTTCATGGCTGGACCAAGAAGAGCTCTGGCCAAACACAAAATGCTGGTCGTTTTTCCAGTGCCAGGAGGACCCTAAACACAAACGAGGTCTCCATTTGAATGCATAGTGACACGTGAGTAAATTCAGATGCCACCTGGTTGTGAAAGCACATTTTAACTTACAGCGATGATGATGTTGGGCACATTTCCTTCTCTTGCAAACACCTGCGACAATAACAGGGCAAAAGACGAAACATCAGCATTTCCAGAAGCTTCCTGACCACTTCGGGTAAATCAGTATGTGACTTATATGTCATACTGACCTCCAGTCTGCTGACAGTTTCCTCATTTCCAACGATTTCATTCAACTTCAGAGGTCTGTATTTTTCAACCCTGGAAATAAAAACATTTAAAATACAATTATTCATGACAGTGAGCATGCGGCTGCAGAGAAAAACGAGCTATGCAGTTCAGCTGCTGTAAACAAATCTGCATCCTTGCTATCTTTAGCGACATTAAAGTCATTCAAACACCACAACAGCAGGCTTACAAACAGTACATTACCATGGTAGTTCATAAGCATTCGTTGATGATTTCGGTGCAGTATCATCCTTTTTAGGCGCTCCGTCGGCTTGACTTTGTTCAATGTCTGCTTCTTTCATTTCAACATCCATGTTGCCTGCGAGTAGCACACATTCCCGCCACAACAGGAACAAAACAGATCTGAAATTACGCCATTTCCGGCAACAGCCCATTACTTTATAAGTCACAGAAGGGGTTCTATAATAGATAACATTCAGTTGAGAAAAACATGGTTATTATTACCATATAGATACTGCATACCCAATAAAACGTGAGAAGTATATTTTAAGATTTAGCAAAATATATACCCTTGTTACGTACTTGTGTCAAAATATTGTATATTTGCACCTTCTGTTAAAATGAAAGTGAAGACATTTGTTATTTATTTATTTATTTATTTATTTTCACGTCCTGTTTAATCACTGTTATGGATTTTTCTAAGTTAATATGAACTATAATTTACTGTTTATTAAAAAATGAATCTACTTTCTTTTATCTTTATTTAATTTGTAATAAAATTATATTTTCATAAACAAATATGTCTTAAGGAAATACCTACTATTAGATGTCTTATGTGAAGTAGAGCATTTTATCAAATCATTAAATATGTACTTAATTTTTGTGTGTGTGTACCATGATTGATACCTGTTTTTTCTCCTCTTACTTTTATTTTGTTCCTTTCTTTTTGGTTTATGTGGGAATGATACATTATGCAATTTTTTTTGTATTTGTGTAATATGTACTTTTGCTGAAAATTTTCTAGATTTCCAAAATGTGTGTTTGCACATCGTTATGTTTAGAAAAAAAATAATTGTACATGATACTTTGCACCTGCATATTTTTTAATAATAAAAAATATTAATGTTTCTTTATTAAAATTTTAAAAAATATTTATTTAAAGAAAAATATTCATAAAAATAAATAGATAAAAATTATTCTGGCACTTCATAAACTGGAACGGAAAATGGAAAACTCTAATAAAAAATAATAAAATAAAATATCCTGCTTGAGATAATACGTTAAAATAAATATTTTAAATTCTGTATTTTACACCAAAATATTTATGAATTAATGCAATGTTTGAACAAATTTAACACTGTTTATAAACAAATATTAGAAATGATAGACACTATTTATTTATGAATGAATGAATGAAAAAATCTTGCTTTTTAGCTTTGTTGAAACTCCTAACCTTCAGAGCATCTGTTGGCCAATCTAAAGTTTCTTCCAGAAAAAAAATTAAAATAAAAAATGGATCAGATTGTCTCTTTGCATCTAAATGTAGGACAATGATCCCTAAAGAGGCTGAAAACATGAAGACGACAATAGCTTTACTAGCTGCTATGAATACACAATGGCTGACAAAAAAAAACAAGTACTGTAGATACAGATCGCAACAAGATCTGTCTGTGCCTGCATGCATAAATAAAAACTGCAGAGCTGTGGAGATCAGTATATATCACACAAATCACACAGTCGGAGAGTGCTTGTGCAAGCGATCTTTTTATTCATAAAACAATAACATTATAAATGTCTGAACAAATAAGAAAAGAAAATGTAACATTTTTAAGTTTAAATTGTTTATTGTCCTCTTTAAGACAAAACATATTTTTGATAACAATTAAATAGGCCAAGAACACAAACAAAATGTTAATTAATAATTTTCTTTAGGCAACTGCAGTTACAGAATAAGAATGCAACAAAAGTAGTGGCTAACAAGCCTAAATGTTTGGAGAAATAAATCAGATGTATAAATTAGCCTACAGTTTTGCATGACTGAATATAAAATTATGTGAAATATAGTGTCAGGCGTCTATTATACACAACAAATATTACATCTGACGGCTTCCTGAAATCTTGTATTACTGTATGTATAGATTAGCCATTAATGTTTCAATCATTTGAATGAAAATTACACTTTTGTACCTTCACAGAGTCCTTTGGACAATCTGATATTTCTCACATGCGTCATTCGTATGGAGAAACTTCATCTTCAACTTCAACTTCCTGACCCAGCCACGCTTAAAGATGATTATGGAAGCAGGCTCTGCGCCAAGATGTTTGAGCACAGCAGCTACTGCTACTGTATGATGAAAACTGTACTGGCAAATGTTTGTATGTTTATCCTGATGAAGACACCCCTATCATGTCATGGGCTTGGAATAATCTGATTTCTTCTCTTGTGGTGGGCCAAGGCTGGTCCCTGACCATGTGGTAAAAATCCAAGAAGGAAGGATATAAGAAGAAGTTTTCTATTAGCATCATGTACCAACTTAAAAAAAGGTCTGTTTGGGGACTGGAATGATTCCATCTCAGGATACTATTATTGCACATTCTAGACATGAATCATAAAGGCTGAAGACAGAGACTGAAAGCACATTAACATACCTATAGAAGGATTTAAAACGTGTTCCTGCAGGGAATCTCTGCAAGAATGTGATGCAAAAAAAACAAAAAAAAACATTCAAGATCTGTGAATGATGCTTTTTTATTGTATTAAATGTGATAAAAACAATATCACAAGGGTTTTGAAAGTTTTGAAAGTTGCAGTCAAGTTTTGAAACCAAACTTTTTAGGCAAATCATCTAACATCAGTGCTTGAAATTTGAAAGTGAAACCTAACTTCAGTTTTATGCATTGTTATTCCTTCTTTCACTTCAATCATCTGCCAACAGTTTTGCGAACACATTCAAAAGTATGTAAATTATAACATATGGAGTAAGAAATGTATGGTGCAAAATGAAGATAATACATGCATATGAAAAACAGATTTCAGCATGTTTAGGACAGTATTTTCAACTGCTACATAAACCTTTCAGCCATTAGCCAACCTGAACATTTTCACATTTCATATTTTCATGGATTTATTCTCTCTCTCTCTCTCTCTCTACAATCACTTTACTTTTGTATGGAAAGGTGACATACAAGTTTTAGTTTACTTTAATAGTTTTCCCAAAAGTGATGCATATTATAATTATACTATAAACAATAAAGAACAAGAAAAAAACATTTTCAAGTGCACGTATGTTGTTGTTGTTTTTTTCTTTTAATCTGTATTTTTGTCCTTTTTTTTCAGTAAAAACATCTAAAAGCAAAATTGTGTTAGCAAATGTTAGGACTTGTGTAAGTTAGTATAAAGAATAAATCAAAACAAAATTTTGTGAGGTTTATGTGTAAAAAAAAACCTTAGGAGAGAAAAAATTCCAGTAGGTAAGAAAAATTACATTATACAAATATAAACATTTGTACACTGCACATTGAACACGTTTTAAGGAAATTACAAGCACAAAATTTTGCTACAATTCTTAAATGCTAATCCAAATATATTTAATCCTGCAGCTTTATAATATGGTACTGAGCCAAATAAATGACTTATGAAAAATTGTTTTAATGTTTACTAAGCTTTAGTCCTAGCTTTCTTTTCTTTTTCTTTCCTTTCCTTTCCTTTCCTTTTCTTTTATTTCCTTTTCTTTTCTTTTCTTTTCTCTCACTCGCTTTCCGAGTGAACCACCAGTGCCCTGATTAAATATTTAACGCCAAAGCCAATTGTTCAGTGAACTTTCAGTGCATAATTCAGGACTGGATTTAGCTACATTTCTCACATCTGCCCTGAACATGTAGATCAATAAATCATGTCTGAGAACAGCTGCTAATGAGCCAGTTGACATTAAAGCCCTGGAGAAGAGCTTTGAGCCACCTGCAGTGAGCTCAACCTGCAATCCTTCCCCAGGTACTACCGATGAGAACTGAAACACTTAAGCACATCTTCAATTTCTCTCTGGGTGTCACGGTCCTCTGGGTGGGATTCTTATCAGGAGGGACATGTTAATCTAGTGTGCAAATATTTAGTTTACACAAATAATAAAATATCAAATAAATAAATAGAAGAGCATTTGCCGAATTGACAGAGTGTGGTAATCACATGCAGGACAGCTATTAATAGTCTTATATCTTCACAGGTTGCAAACATTTGCTGTAACTTTACCCCCCACCCCAGAAATTTATACAGTAAATACAAAGAATACAATTGTTCTGTTTTATTTCAACCATCTTACATTAATTATTTATCTACTTCAGTTCATGTTTTATCCGTCTGTTGAAATGGCAGTTTTTTACTCAATATAATAGCTCAGTGCAGCTCATTGTGGTGGCAGGTATCACTCATACGCTATTATGCATGATTGAGAGATTCAGCTGAAGGTCACACCCCATGATGCCTGTGACTTGCCTCTTCAGCCCAATATGGGGGAGGAATAAAAGCTAATTATGAGAGGCGGCAGCCTTTCCCATCCCTCCACTCCTTACTATCTCTTCATTCAGTCCTGCAGGTCGTAATGTGTACAACAAACAGTCTACGATAACAAGACTTGTCTTCTGCCAGCATCACGGATACATCTGGATTAACTGTGGTATGTACTTCAGATATATAAGCAGCATGATGTATAGTTAAAGTTTTGTTTTGTATAAACTAAACATTTTTTTTATTATTATCTCCAAAGTATACTTTAAATATTTAAAGAGGAACATGCATTAGTTAGTTAAATTATTTACATTTGTTGTATCTAGCACTGAAATTGTAATATAATATAACAAACATTTATTCAAATTTTGGTGGTGCTTAGATTTCCATATGTAAATCTATTCCCAGTAACATCATTTTTCCGTGTGGTAAATTTACGGAGAAAAAAAAAATGTTTTTGAAAAACTCATAAACTGAAATAACATCTGAAATAACATTATTCAGCTATTTACCTGCAAATTGTGTAAAACTGTGACTTTAAAGTTTAAGTGTGAAACACTTATATATATGACTTTATATTAATAAGTGAGCAGATTATTTGTGGTCTCTAGAGGATTTCTGCACTCCTCTGTTTCACATCTCCCACTGAGCCTCATCCAAAACACCACCAGCTGAGACCAGGCAAAACAATTACTGCAACTCTGCAACAGAGAAGTCTTTAATAGCCTAGAGGAGCCAATAGCATTGTTTTCTTAGGGAACTAAAACATCAGACTTCTGTAGAACTGGAGGTGAGTTGTTATCTACAAGATGCATTTAACCGGACTCTCCTGGGGTTTGTTTTGCTGTATTCCTGCAGGGTTAATTTGGTGTCTACAAAAGAGCAGAATGTCTAATAACATGGCAAAGATTGCAGATGCAAGAAAAACAGTGGAACAACTGAAACTGGAGGTTAATATTGACAGGATGATGGTAAGACGCATTTTTATGCTATGTATGGTAGCTCTGTTTATTAACATAAACAATCAAAAATGCCATTTAAAATTAATTAAATGCATTTAAAATAATTATAATAAATGATTCAAGAGGAAAAGAAAATGCACAAACTCTTTTTTGGGATGTTATTTCTGGATGTATATTGTTGGCTTGTATCTCTTTGCGCAGGTATCTAAAGCGGCAGCTGAGCTGATGGCTTACTGTGAGTCCCATGCAAAAGAGGACCCCTTGGTGACCCCCGTACCATCCTCAGAAAACCCTTTCAGAGAGAAAAAGATATTCTGTACAGTTTTGTAGATGTTATTTCTAAGCAACAAGGTTTATTGTATTATTTGCAAGATTTTCCTAAAACCTTGCGCCATTTTTTGTCACTTAAATGTCTATAAACATGAACAGCCTAATCTCTATATCTCCACGTGTTTTAGGCTTCAAGAACAGGTTCTTTGTGTTTTGGATTTTCATTCATCCAGGTCATCGTTTAGATTAGTCTTGATTCTAGTTTCGAATTTATTATTTTTCCTCATGGTGGCGCTACAGTTTTTTTTTTTAAATGTCTGTTAATCTCCATTCATCATTACAGCTGCTATGAGTGTTTGGTGAGGTTGCTTAGCTTACATAATAACAATAAAACAAGAGAGAGCAAAGTTCATTCTGCTTAAGGTTTGTTTGTTGCATGTCCTTGTGTATCAGCTTCCGTGAATGGTTTATATATTAACTTGTATTACCTTTTCTGTACAAATTCGTCAATAGCCTACCTGCATACCTAGCCTTTAAACAGATTTTTAAGATGTATATATTTTTACAGTACTAGACCTGTAATTATTTAAATTAAACATTAATGTCTATAATCTATATAACAAGCAAACAATTAAACACAGAAAATATTTTTTTGTTTGTTTTTTGAATAATACAGTTCCATATAGAAAAACGTAAAGTTGTCACTAACCTAGGAGCAGGTGGGCGGGGTCATCTTTTCCAAATTGCATGTTGCTGTCAGTCAAGCGCATGAGGGGCGGGGTCATCTTTCATATTGCAATACAGGTGAGCAGATGTGCTTTTTGAGGACAAGTAACTAGGATATTCCCATCACAAGATCAGCACAGGAGCACAACACAGGCCAGAGTTTAAGGTAGAGTTAACAAACAAGATTACACCTTTTAAGATTAAACTCTAGCCTTACATGATCATCGATAGCCTATAATTAAATTATAGAAATACGTAGGCTACTAGAGATTACTAGTTTATTTTATAGACTAATAATACTAATAGCCTAGAGACTGCTCGAGACTGTGCAGTAGGCTATTAGTTTTTGATTTTACGAAAAAAAAAAAAAACTTTTTATTTTTTTATTTTATGAAAGTGGTGGGTAACGCAGGTTTACTTACAGTAACAATAACTAGTAACTATTTTAGACAATAGCAAAGTAGTCTTTGACAACAGTCAACTTGACTCGCTCGCGCGAAAGGTAAATAATAGCGCTTCTTACCTACCGGTAAAAAACAACAACAACAACAAAAAAAACACTTGATTTCCAACCTTACTGAAATAAATATTACTTTAACCTTCAAGCCAAAGGTGACAGCGACAAGATCTCCCTTAGATGCTTAAGATTGAAAAGTGTGGGGCTGCTGCCTGGTGGGACAGGGGTGGCATGATGGGGGCAAGTGAACCAGAACGAGGGTCCCAAAATGTGGCTGGAGGAAAAATGGAAATAAGGAAATTATGTGTGAAATTATGTAAGAATGGGGGGAAAGGAAAACACAATTCCAAGCATACAGAGCTAGTACAGCAAGATTAAAAGTGGATTAGAAGAATGTAACAATGCTTGATCTTTATAAGACATCTTTGTAAGACAAAGTGTTTATAGTTTATATGGATCCCAACAGATAGGTCTAACCAGATCATAAGATTGCGTTGTAATAACTTATATTCTATGATATGAGCATCAATACACTTCTATAAATATATATATTTTTCATATCTACATAATTATTTCTTTATTTAATGATTATCAGAGAGGACTGTTAAAGAATAATTATCAGAGAACTGCATGTTGTAATAGCTTTAAGTAATAAAGGCTTATCATACTGAACTTTGGTTTGTATGACACACTGAATGATGTCCAGGTCCTTTGAAAGCCAGTTGCTGGATGCTATTTTTATGTATTTTGTTGTGGTTGACATTGAAATATAATTTTTCCCCCCAACATTTTATAAAATGTTTAATAGTCAACATTGTTCTTGATAGGGGCAGTATGGCCAACTTCAAGGGACATGCATTACCGGGTACATTCTTCCTGCTGTTCGGCCTGTGGTGGTCAATAAAGTACTCGTTCCGACAGATACAGAGGAAAAAAGAGAGGCAACGTGGAGACAGAGACAGACATACTGTGCTCTTCAACCGCATAGATTTAATTGAAGGAGTTTTGAAGATCTTTTTTGCATTTGTTGGTGAGCTGCGAATCACATATACACAATCCTGGTTTCCTGTCTGATTACCTATAATAGTAAAAGTATGAGGATTGCATTGCTCTACTATTAAAATGAATATATATAGACATAATTTAAGCTGATTTACTGATTTCCTGTTTTGGAAATGCCTAGACGGTTGAGGTCAGTGACCATTTACTTAATTGTACAGAAAAGAACAGCTTGGAAATTCTGTTAAAAAATAAGCAATGTTTTGGTGTCTTAAACTGAAATCTATCTCCAGGGATCATGGCAGAGCAGTTTGTACCTGATGGCCCTCATGCACATCTGTATCAGGACGGCTGGGTGAAGCTGATGAACTGGCAGCACAGCACCATGTACTTGTTTTTCGGTATCGCTGGCATTGCAGATGTTTTCAGTATGTCTTCTCGCCACGTGCCTGTTGGTCTTGACCGCCTCTCTCTTTCTTTGGCTCTCTTTGTGGAAGGTATCATGCAAAATTAGTCAATAATGAGAAGGATATGCAGCAATAGCCCGTCATTGAGCTTCCTGAAATATCATTGCTGCTTATCCCTTTCAGGGTTCCTTTTCTATTTCCATGTCCACAATCGTCCCGCTCTGGACCAGCACATCCACTCTCTGCTTCTGTTTGCTGTGTTTGGAGGATCCGCCAGCACAATGCTGGAGGTGTTTAAGCGAGATAACACAGTGCTGGAACTTCTTAGGTGCAGTTTGGCCATCCTACAAGGAACATGGTTCTATCAGGTAAAGACAACATCTCAAAATCATGGGTGAAGAAAATTCTGGTAAAATGCGTCAATTTGAATCATTCCTATATTGAGATATTTGTTATGTTTTAGATCGGGTTTGTGCTGTATCCTCTAAATGGAGAACAGTGGGATCTGGACAGACATGACAACATCATGTTCATCACCATGTGCTTCTGCTGGCATCTCGCTGTGGCTCTGCTTGTTGTGGGCATCTGCTATTGTGGAGTTTTTTGGTGAGCATGCACCATTTTGAATGAATCAAAAAGTTTCCATTGTATCATTTTGCTTACATTGCACCCATCATCTTTCCAGGTCTTCAAAATGGTGTGGAGGAAGACAACTAGAGGACATGGAGATGGGCCTCAGAAAGTGCACCGCCTCGGATTCTAGCTCCCAGAAGGCTTTGCTTCAGGAATCAGATGAAGAGTAGTGTGAGCAATGTGATGACTGCCAGGACTGAATGCACTGAATTCAAGGCTTTTTGCCCTTTTCTCTTCTAGCAATCTGTCTTCCAATACGACTATATGACTTTGTTTATATCCTTTTACTGCAAAAGATATTCATCAAAGTGGACTTGTAAATTATGTGGTTGTCACAGGTGTCAGAATCACCTGGAACGACCCTGACCCCGGACATTTTTCACACTAGAGGTAAAGAAGAGATCATGATTTTGAGATATAAAACACGTTTGAATGATATTCACTCTGAAATACCCATAATAGTTGCATAATAATGCATTCAAATGTTTTACATTTAAATGTAAATGAAGAATATTCAAGTATTTAATTGTCATTTTGATTCATGTTACTGACTACATCATGTAAACGAAGTGGCCCAAAACACGCAAAAGATTTGTTTTACATATACACCATTTAAATGCAGGTTTAAGCCCTAGATTCGGTTTGGTCGAGTTATTGTAACAGTTGTTTCAATTTGATTTGTTATGTTTAGCACAATCATTTATTTATCATCATCACACAAACAGCACTTTTTAAATTACATTTCTTTAGAAGAACATAAGATATTAAAAAAAAGCACAAATAAACAAACTTGCCTCCGTGTACATGTCAACAGCTTCTAGAGAAAGGCCATTGAACCAAGGTCATAGACTGATACAAGCCATCTATCTGACCTTAATTCCCTTACAATATATCAGTATCCAAATCATACTTTATTTTTCAACTTTAACAATCGGCGATATAACTGAAATGCTGGGAACAAAGTTACTGGAAAAGCTGCGTCAGGACAATACCAGCGCTTTGAATCTGACACTGCTCTACCCATATGCAAGTTTCATGGGAAAGTAAAGTAAGACTCTGTTTAGAGTTAACTAGAGTTATGACATTTTAACTATTGTAGGTCTCATTGAGGGTCTGGGTTTGTCTTTGGCGAGGGTGCAGTAGAGACCACCACTGTGGACACTGTGGATTTCGGAGAGTTGGCGGCTGTGCGCTGTAGCTGCTGAGCCGGTACGGTCTGGATTCGAACCTGGGGCAGAGAAACATATTCGGTTAACTCACACGTATGGTATGGCTTGTAAGACCAGTTTTAGTTTGTTTAAGAGTGAGCTGGCACAGTCGGATGAGTCAACCTGTGTGGCCTGTCCCTGCTGCTGTAGCTGCTGCAGCTGTTGAGCAGTCACGAAGCTGACAGGCTTGTTCCCAGCAATCAACTTGGTGCCTGCTGGCATGGTAGTCAGGATTATGTTCCTTCCCAGATTGCTGATACTAAAAACAAGAGACATTTTTGACATTTCAGAAGATAGGGAATTTAAAAAGCCTACAATTTAAGATTGCTTTACTATTATATGATGAAACAGTATGCTCACTTGGTGCTTATGTTCCCCTTGAGTATGGGAGTAGTGACCACACTCTTATTTTTCAAGGGTTGACTGAGAACAGAAAGAGGCACCGTGATCCTTGTGGGAAGTTTCCCCTGAAAAGAGCACAGATTAGAGTTTCAATCATCATTGTAACAGGCAGTTATGCACAACAAACAGTGGCTCTGCTCCAAAGTCTGCATTGATAGGCAGCAGCCTAACTGAAATTAAACCCCAGATTTGCAACTCTCTATAGGGAGCAACAAAAGAACAAAACCAGTAACAAATATCACTTAGAATTTTGCTAGGTGAATGATGTGCTACCATAATAAGCAGTACAAATTTTATTAGATTTAATAGTTTAATATTAATACTTTACAGGATTAAATGAATTAAATATATTTATAATCAACATGTTTTAACACCATCTTGAATTTTTTAACTAAGCTTGTAATAGGATTGCATTCTCTACAAAGGACACATTCAATGCTGCTTTCGAATAAATAAAATACAAATAAAAATAGTAACATATTAAGTTCTTTTAACTTTCTATTCATCAAAGAATCCTGAAAAAAAATGGTTTCAACAACGATGATAATCAAAAATATTTTTGAGCAGCAAATCAGCAGATTAGAATAAATACTGTTTTTGCAGTATTCAAATATCAAATAAATGCAGCCATGACGAGCATATCACCCAACTCCAACCTATTGATTGGTAGAGTAATAAAAATTAATTTTTCTATTTAAAAAAATGCTTTTTGAACAATCTTCTATTTTGCTTATTAATATTAAAAAGTGTTAATGAAATGAATCATATACTAAAATATAAACTTACAGCTTGTGAGGCTACTACAGTAGCACTGACCGGCACTTGTCTGACAGTGGCCGCAGCAGTGCCCAGAGAAAGCGTAGAGCCTGTGCCTGCATGGCTCAGTGTCACGCCTTTGGCTCCTCCCACTCCACTGGTGGCTATGGTAACAGTGGCCGCCCCTGATGATACCGTGACAGGCTTTGCACTTGTGGTTGTGCTGATCGAGACAGTCTGACCTTGTTTCTGAGGGATCACACCAAGGTTTGGCACTATTCGAATAGTGGTGCCTGCTTTAGAGTCGGACGAGGTGACGGATGAGAATGTGCGGGCCTTGGGGTCAGCCATAGTGATGGCCAAGGCGGGCATGAGGCGGATGGCGGTGTCACAGGAAGCCTTCACTAGGGTGGCCGGTGCTTTGGGAACCAAGTTCTCAGCTGTTGCGGATGTAGCGGCGTTCGAAGCAGGAGGTGAGGGCTGGGGTGCAGACACATGTAGCGTAGCAGAGATGCTCTTGCTGCCTGAGCTCGTGACACTGCTTAGCATGTCTGGAGTGAGTTTGACAGTGGCCACTGGAGATTTAGTGAGGGTGGCCATCATGTCTGGGGTAATGCGAAGTACCGTCTGACCTTTAGAGTCGGTTGTAATTGAGGAGGAGGGCAAGCGGAGTACATCCTTCCCCTGAATGCGGAGGTTAGTGGCAGTGAGAGGGATCCCTGCCCCACTCTGGGTCTTTACACCTAACTGACCGGTGATTGCAACCTGAATGAGGCAAAAGTGATTGAGATTCAATATGGAAATAGTATGGATAGTATCCACTAAATTAATTGGCAATGCATTGATCAATTCTGGCCAATATGATAAGTTGATAATTATTTTCAAGTTATATCCCATATGATTGATTCATATATATATATATATATATATATATATATATATAAAATATTCACACACACAGACACACATTATACAAGGAAAGCTAATAAAATGACCATTAATATTATTACAAGTATTATAAGTCTATTAATAAACAGTGAAATGTATCTCCAAGGCAGGTTTTCATCAGGAACAATTTTTTATTTATTGCTTTTTACATGTCATGCACCTGAGCCCAGTTTGGGTTTTGGATGTGCAAACCTACATTGTTTTTATTTATTTATTATTATTACCAGATATGTGAGCCATCAAACCTGGAAACTAAATACTTAACATTTTCAAACGATAAATATAAATGGCTTATATAAAAATTATTTTGACACTTAAAACAATCATTTTATATGTTACAAATGAATTTAGGTATCATAGCACTATAATATATAGTATTAAAAAAAAATCTATTTATTATAAGTAATCAGTGCTTTTAATGATTGATTTTATGAAATTATATTTATTCCAAAGGAGTTAATGCTGGTAATTGTCAGTTTATTTGTTTTTAAAACATGTTCTCATTTAGAATAACATATTGAAATTAAATTTCACATAAATATAATTTTTTCCCTAGCATCACAGTGCTGTAGTTTTAGGAAAACTAAGCTAAGTTTTAAGTTAAACACGTGTTTTAATTTAAAGCTGTGTCTAATGCACGGAGTCAGTTTGTACCTGTTTGATAATACTCTGGCTGCTGACACCCTGCAATACTGCAGGTGATGTTGGGTTGTGTGCTGGGCTGGCAGGGGAGCTCGTCTGAGATTTGGTTACTGTGACCGCAGAGGCAAGACCTGGAACAGTAAGACTGGCCTGACCCCGTGAAGACTGCACCTGAATGGGACTTCCTGCAGAATGGCCTCTTAGTGGTAGAGTGACCACCGCCTGCTCAAAGACAGACAACCAAGAATCTAATACAGGTACTTGACTGGACAGAGTTGGACACTTTGAAGTTTATACTACACTGAATGCACACATATGATTGTAATTTGAGATGCTGTAGTGATGCACCTGCGTGAGGCTCTTTCCGTGGGCCACAGTGACCGGGACCCTGATGTGGTGAGGGCTCTGATGCACTAATGTGGCCGCTTGGCCAGAAGAGGATGTCTGAAGACCGGGCTGGGCAGTGACCACTCGCACCTGAGGCAGAGAGCCTGTGGCAGCAGAGTGTGCTACTACCCGAGTTGCAGGCTGCGTAGAGGCCTGTTGTGAAACCTGTGGGCCAGGCTGACTGGCAGATAGCAACGTTCCTAATGGAGGCATGGAAGGAGGAGACACCAACAGGACACTGAAAGAAAAAATGAAATCAAATTATGATCATTAAATCCAAATAATAAAGTATGGAGCATGTGAGTGATGATACAGATGTATTTCAGCTTTGTGTTGCATTAAGGTGAGTAACTTTACTGAAAGTTTGTCTGAATTTGTCCTTGTGATATACACGTTAAAGGGGTCATATGATGCGATGTCAATTTTTCCATTATCTTTAGAGCCTTACAAGCTCAGTTACTATATATACACTATAATTTACAGTATTTGAAAAATTATGTTTTAAGAACATTAAAGCATATCCACATATTATATTACACCAAATACACCAAATAATGATCTTTAAAAAAAAAGCATCATATGACCCCTTTAAAGAAAATTGTGTCACTACCTTACCCTCATGTTGTTTCAAACCTGCATGGCTTGAACAGAAAATGAAAGACTCTAAGAATTTCAGTTGTGTAAACATTTCTTGGAATTTTCTAATTTTGATTTTCCTCAGTGTTCCACGGATGTAAATCAGTCATATGGGTTTTGAAAAAGACATACTGTGAAGTTGAACAAAATGATGACAAGATTTTCCTTTTTGGCAGAAGTAACCATAAAGCAATTGGTATTTGCCAGATTCGCTCCTAAGGGAAATTCCTTCTTAGCTGTTTAGCAGCCACTGACCTGGGATTGGTTTTGACGGGTTCTGGGGCGCCTAGTTTGGTTGGAGTAGCTGCTGTGGGAGGGTGGGGTGATTTAGGGGTTCCAGGTGTGCTTGGTGTTGGGGTGGAGGGAGGCTGAGACAAGCTGGCGGCTGCAATAGCTACTCCTTCACTCACTGAGCTCTGACCAACCTCTGCAGCACCGTTCTTACTTCCTGGCTCCTTACTGCATGCCTTCTACATTACACACATACAAACATGTGCCAACAGATGATGCAAATCAGCATGGACCAAGAGTGACACTTTACATTTCAAATTAGTGTGAGGCAACAATGTCACGGATGACTGTGGAAGAACTTACAGGTTTGGGTGCTGGTTTGGGCTTCTGCTGCAGAGCTTTTTTGGCTTTGGCAGCAGCAGCCTGGGCCTGGTGTATTCGCTCTGATTCGAGAGAGATGTTCATGTTTAATATCTGGATCCATTTAACATTAGATCTAGCATGTAACTAGCCAATTTTGCAGGCAACTTTTGCTCTTGTCCTTTATTTGCATAGTTATTTGAGAATCAGGACAAAGTATGGAAGCATCTGGTGTGCAGAGCAGTGTCTCTTAACTGGGTAATGTTAACTCTGTGACAACAACCAGCTTGTTTGATGCAGTACTGTTATTATTAACTAAAACTAAAAATTTTTTTTTTTTTTAAATTTGCCAATTGAAATTAAGCTGAAAAAAAAATAAAAATAAATGATATATATATATATATTTGATGAAAACTGTACTATTTCTTTAAACAATAACTTAGATTTTAGATTAAGCTGAAATGCTACAATAATTAAAACGGCAATGAAAATAAAAATTCTAAATAGAAATATAAATGATCAAAAACTAATGAAAATGTCGAAATTACCAAAATTTAAACTACAGTTATATAAAAAAAGATATTAATAAATATTAAGATATTACATAAATAATGCTAAAATTACACTGGTAAGGTCTGGTATCATCCTGCCATGTCTGTATTTACCAATGGCAGCACATGGAAACCTGAAACGGCCTTCTAATCTCGGAGTTCTAAACCTGTTCTACTTGTTGGGCAATATAAATGGGATTCAGAAGTGTGACAACAAGCACACATACTGATCCACACTTTGCCTGTGAAAATGAAACCTTTTGGGCTCTTTACGTAAATGCATTGCTCACCAAACTCCTCCTGGCTCCGGTCCCTGTGGAGGTAGATCCACAGCTTGCGGCCAATATCGTATTTCACACAAGGGTCTTTCTCATAGTGCAGGCGGTCAAGGGCACCACTCACAACTGTATTTACCTAAAAATGGACAAAATGCATGAGTGTAAAACTGACTAATGTGTCATAACAGTAAATTCGGCAACATTAAACACGTGTATAACCTGAGCGCTGGTGACATCGGGGGCTAAGAACTGGGAGTCCTTGAGTAACTCACAAATCTCAGCTCTAGTACCTTCTCCGTTAGGAAGCCTGGCAGCAGCATCTCGCACTGTTTACGCAAAAAAGGAAACACATGAATATGCCTTTTATCTTTCTTTATTGAAACTCAATTCAAGATCATTCAAATCTAATTTCCCAATCTCAAAATAATGGTTCAGTATTCAACATGGATCATGAAATTCCAAACCCATCTGAGCTTCTTTCTACTGACTGTTCTTGTCATAATAATTAAAGAAACTCTAATGGGTTTGGAATGACATCAGAGTGAGTAATTCTTTTTTGGGTGAACTGTGCCGGATAACTCTTATTATTATTTTGAGGAACTATTACCCCGAAATAGGGAAGTAAAACAGGATCTTAATGAATAATGTATTGTACTTACATGGTTTAATAAACCATGTCAATAAAATACATTGCCAAGAGAACTAAAAAAATGAAAGAGGACCCAGTGGTTACCAAGAGATAGTATGGTGACATAGGCCGGTCTGTCAGACCGCAGTAAAGAATGCTCCCTTGCTTTATTGAGTGACGTCTCCTTGTCAAAAACTCCCTTGACTGGTCCCACCACAGACTCGAAGCCGTGCATTCTGTAAGTGAAAGCTTTATGTGGCTGATCATAACGCTGCTGCTCCTAAAAAACACAAACTCTTCAGTGACTGAAAGAATAATAACAGACTACATTCCAAAAGCATTGCAACAATGTAAAAAATATATATGGTTTTGACAGCATGCCAAAGACTAACCTGCTCTTGAAAAACATGCCTTTCCTCTCCTGTACTAGGCCTCACCACATAGTCAGTCCACCTAATAAAGAGTAGAAAAAACAACATGAAAGGAATTGCTGTTTGAATACGTTACTCGTGGTTAAGTAAACTCACACTCTGGGTGTTGGAGGAGTGAGCTCTGCGGTTTCCTCTCCCTCTTGCTGTAAAACAAATATAAGATCACAAACCAGTGAGTGCGTCATTAAATCGCAATAAAAAAAAGCATACAAGTCATTTACTACCTTGACAATCACATGATCCTTTGATTCCAGCCATAACTGGCACAGGGCACTTAGATCTTTGTCTACCTCCTGACTTGGACCTGTATATACGTGTAAAGAAATGCACACTATTGGTGGTTTTGATATACCTGAATGAGCCAGAGCATGAAATGTGTGAATTCCTTCCAACCTCAAACTTTTGAATGGTAGTAAGTATTATGCAACCATATACATTTGAACAGCCTATGTTTCCATTTAAAAACAGCAAAATACAAGCAGAGGAAAAAAGGAGAGATTATCATACCCATCCATTTCCATTGCTGGGAAAGTTCCTTGAACTCCACAAGAGGTACAAAGCCTGCAGGCAGAGCCATTACACCAGCTGACAAGAAACAGATATCAAGCATAAGACTAAATCAACATGCATCATTTAAAATATAAATAATACATGATAGCTGCAGGTATTTCTCATAAAATCGTTATAATAATTCAGGCACACCTTTGCTCTCTCCAGCGAGAAACTGTAGAGCGGGAACTACCAACTCTGACCAGCAGGGGGCCATAGAGAACCAGGGGTTGAGTGTGCTGGCCGGAGACGACTGCCACTGCTGGACCTTCTCCTCCAGCTGAGAGAAACAATAAAACAGACAAGCACAACACTTATTTCATGTTTGGGGTGAGCAGCAAGGACAGTGATATACTATTAAACAGCATTATCAAATCTGGACACTCCTGACTGAATGTACATTTCTCATGATTACATTGCTTTTTGGTCTAAAGGAAATTTACATTATGCCTATGTATGATTTTATCTACAACTTAAAAGTGAAAGGATTTAAAATGGATGAATTGGACAAGTTAATACTGGGCAAAATACATGGTAAGTCCTTTAAAACTGTTAAAGCATCCCAGGATGCACCTTATGAAGAAGACTGACTAGGAATGATGAATTTAATATATTGCTATTTTTATTTTTAATTGTTTCACTGCATAGTTCCCATACCAAAATATTTTAATGTTTTTAAAAGAAGCATCTTATGCTCATTAAGGGTGCATTTATTTGATAAAAAATACTGTAAAACATCATTATCAAGATTTAAAAGTCATTTAAAATTAAAGCTTTCTATAAGAATGTATTTTAAATTGAAAATAATGATCTAATTAGTGATGGCAAAGATACATTTTCAGGCATCATTACTCCAGACTTCAGTGTCACATGATCCTTCAGAAATCATTCTAATATGCTGATATATAACTTCTTACCACTGAAATCTTACTATGCATTAAACTTAAAACGGTAATGTATCTGCATATACTTCCATTTGTGTTAATAATTCTGATGACTTAAATATTAAACGAAATGGGGAAAATTGGAATGATAAAGAACAAGTGGCAACATTATTTTAAGATGTAATTCTTACTATTAACTAGCATGTATTGGCTGTTTATTAGTACTTATAAAGTACATATTAATGCCTTATTCTTCAGGACCATTCTTTAGATCTCTTAATTCTACTGCATATCTAAACTTAACAACTACCTTACTAACTATCAATAAGCAGCAAATTAGTTTGAGACAAAATTTGTAGTTAAAAGTAAGGTAATAGTGAGAATTGGTTACCAAACTGAAGTGTGACGGAACAAGTAAAGTGTCTAAACTTTGACCAATACTTTACGTATACAGATGTGCTACACGTACCGTTGAGGATGTTGCTAGACTCTCCAATCTGAGGATGTCCTCTAGCAAATGAAAAAAGCTCATCGCTATCTCTTCCACTGTGTCAGGGCTCATCTGGGACTCGTCTACGGGCCTTTGGTACAGAGTGAAACAGATGAGCATGAGATATTTAAATGCTGAGAGTTTTGATCAAAGTATCTTATGTACAGTAGAAAGACCTACTCTTCTTTAACGATTTGTGGAGGAGCAGATGGGACATCAGCAAGACCGGAGTTCACTGAATCTGCCGATATCTGAACATCGCAGACCTCCTCGGATTCCAATTTTATAGGCCGCAGCTTTTTCTTCCTCCTCTCCTCCTTTATCTTCTTCTTAGGTAAAGCCAGGTCAAAGACAGCTACATGCCAAAGACACAGTCACTGAGCACGCAGATTTCACCCAGCTGCAATAATTAATGCATTTCACAATTAAGAGAAACAACGAAGCATATTATTCTTACTTGTAACTGATCCTTTTCTGCCGATGTTGACTCGTGACATGATATCACCAAGATGGAGGTCAGAGGTCATCAGGTCAGGGTGATCCTAAACAAGACATCATTATTTATATCTATATTGTCTTTAAGTGTCATGTTTTTCAATCTTGGTTCAATCTTGGCAATCTTAGCACACAATATGTGTGTGTGTGTGTGTGTGTGTGTGCGCGCCACAGTTCCCATTATGTTACATCATTAAATTTTCTACTCACTACATACTGTACTGTTATAGAAATACTATTAATTATGTGTGTATTTATTTTAATCATATTTCCTTATTTTACTTTTATTTTATTTTTTTGTTTACCCTTTTTACTCTTAACTCTTTCATGGACCCCCTAGCTGTCCCTTGTGAACCCCTGGAGGTCCCTGGACCCAGTTTGAAAAAACTTTTTGCTTTTCCCTGTTCCTTGTCTCCTATCAATGATGTAATATCCGTACAATTGCTTTCTGTTTTCAGAAACTATGGCAACACACGTGGACAAAAAAACAACAACAACACTAAATCCATTATGGTGGTCACAAATAAAAGGTAAAATAAAGCAAATGAAAAGTTTTTACAGCAGCATTAAATTTAGATCTGCTTACCGTTGCACCATGATTCTTTTTCCGTGTTTTTTTACAGTGTTGTGCATTATAACCAATCACACACGAGTCTGTTGACTTTATGAACACAATGGTCAATCAGAAGCATTCAGACAAGTCATCGCTGAAACGCTGGTGTTGTGTTGTTCAGTGCATCCGCTCGCTTTCTGCACTCTCATGAATTCTCTCATCATAAATAACAAAAGTGCAGATAAATGTATGTTGTAATTATTGTTAAGTGTATAGACAGCTTTACTGATTATAGTAAATGATCAGTTTTTCTGAGTCAGTCGTACTGTTCTTTGACAATGTAAATGTCCTTTGTTAGCTTCCTCTGTATAATTTATTTGCTGATTTAATAACTTTGGAAGGCACAGGTAATAAAAAATTTTTGAATAATTTAATACATCCATGAACTCTGGATGGTGAAAACAACATCTCTCATCGTTCCACTCTCCTTCAAGCTCCGCCTTTGTTATTGTTTTGAAAATGTGACCTCAAGCAGCGAAAAGTTACATATTGTGCCTTTAAAGGTTTAGAAGGGAAAAAAACTAAATAAAATTAAACTAAAATATGACAAAATCAAACCTCTACTAACATCATAACTGGACATCAGGGGTAAAAGTAATGTAAATAATAAAGTAAAATAATGTCCCCTTAGGCAACTTACCGGCTGCCGTTTTCTTTTCTCTCGGTGTCGGTGCAGCATGGCTCTAAGCTCCTTCTCACCCAACTCAGGTTTGTCTACATGGAAAATCATATTTAGTGCCTTATAAGCTCATATAACATTAAAGCTATGGCTTTAACTGACCTCTGGTTTTCATGTCCTGAGTAGAAAGGCTGGGTAAGACCCTGAGAGAGACAGTCGGCGTTGGGGACGAGGGCGACTGAGGAACAGGCAACCAAGAGGCTGTATCTGTTTACATGAACATAAAATCATCATGTCAATCATCATTACATGAACTCATAATCATGCTGAAAAGATGTTGTCAAACTGCTTCAAACCCACCATCTTCATCAGATGACACATTACTGTCCCCACACTCTGTTTTCACATCCTTCAGTATGTGACCCACTCGACGTCTCACCCGCTGCTCCAGCATCTCCTTATGAGAGGGGGCAGGGTACCGCCGTTTCACCGCCAGCTCAGGTCCACTGCGGACTGCCAAATCTAGCAACTCCTGCATTACAACAGAAACTTTGATGAATAGATTTAAAAGGCCAGTATTTACTTGAAATAGAAATGATTTGTAACACATTAAATGTCTTTACACTCACTTTTGATCAATTTAATGCATCCTTGCTAAACTGAAGTATTAAATTCTTTCAAAAATAAAAAAAAAAAAAAAACTTATTGACTCCAAACTTTTGGACAGCAGTGTATTTGGAAAGATAAACAGTGACCATGTAACACAAACTGAATGAGCTTTTCTGTGAGGTCTGTGATTTTTTGTACCTTTCTAGAAACCAGGATCTGTTTGAGTAATTTGTGGTAGTACTGTTGAAGGGAGTAGATGTGCCTTTTTTTCTGCGATTTGGCACAAAGTTGTCTGTACTTGACCACCTCTGGGTTAAAGTAACCATCTAAGGAAAGATAAAAAAATTAATATGCATGAAGTTGTATTTTAAAATGCAAAGGTTGAAAATAAAAGGAAAAGAGAGTAACCTCTAAACTGCTTCTGGGCAATGTGCAAGGGGTTTCCGAAGAAGAAATTCTTGTTGTTGAAAAGGTCGCTGATGATGCTGTTCTGTTCTGAGATGTTATTTTCGGAGAACTGTGGCAGGAGTTGACATAGATGTGTCCGTTGAGCATCTGTGAGCACATCTGTCCATGTGTTCTCACTCATCACCGAGAAGAATATCTCTGGCTGCTCTTACACAAAGACACAAAAAAAGACTGTTTAGTTTTTACTGTCATGATTTCTTGAAAAATAAACAAGGATTATGATAACGCACGTCCTCCAGCAAATCTTCAGGAACCCGAACTCTACAGTTTCCCAGCATGCACTCTTCCATCACACGTCCATCCTGGTCCATCCCAGACTCCAGTGGGTCTGTTAACATGTGATCCAATGCATCCATCTTTACCTAAACCTTCACAGCAGCAAAACACTATCTGTGGGTTTACAAAAATATTATCAACCACGGAAACAGGTCTAAAGAAATATGAAAAGCAGTATTTTGTATGACTAAAGGATTCTTTTAGTAATCAACTCGCTTCGTTATTAAATTGCTGCATTTCTGTATTATTTAATATACAATTTGTAATAATTAAAATAAACGACAACAAAACCAGCATACCTGCATGAAAAACTGTGAAAAAATAACTGTTCACTTGCGTATTACATTTGAGGACAACAAACCAGACGAATCTAAAATAGAAAAACTATGAAACCACGTATATTTTCCGTGACAACTATATTTTGACAAAAAGACACAAGCCACATGTAATAACTATCTTTGATATGTTGCTAATTCCGTAACTAGCTACTACAACGAGCTAACAGTCCCATTCAGCCTTCACATCTATTATGATGTAATTAACCGAATCTATAGTGTTTTTTAAATCTATTTTACGTGTATCAAGTAAATATTTAAAGCATCTTACCATGAATGTTGGTGGAAATTAGGAATGAATATGTTAGCGAGCTCCGCACAAGAACAGTAGGAATAATAACATTGGTGCACATTTCCGGTATGTCATCGGAACTTCCGTTCATAGTAAATTCTACAAAAGAATGATTTCTCACAAATATCGGTACTGCTACCGTGGTACAAAATCATGAATGAAACACACACACGAATGAATAAAGACAAATCCATATGTTCGTGCGTAAATAAATATATAATTAAGTAGACTAACGAAATTAAAGAAAAAGCAAAATTGAAAATGCGGCTATTTTGTCATTGTTGAACGACACCCAAAGACGAGACTTTACTACACCAGAGACAATTTGACTTTGACTACACCTAGCGCCAAAGATGCAACATCACACACAAGCAAACGTTTTCATCCAAATGTCTTCGCCTTTAAAAATTCTAAATCATATTTTTTAATAGCTTTGGATAAAAAAAAATGAACAAAACTCATATCACACTTAATTGCAGTCTGAAGAAAATGCAGTTGTTCAGCCATCCACAGTATTTGCATAGTTTCATCCTCCGTAAGAAAATACAAGTTATCAATTTAACTTCACAAATTCAAATATAATAAATGCAAGCCTTATATTAGTTAATAATAGACATGGACAGAAATAAGGCATTACATAGATATCATTGTATAATATATAAACAAAAATAGGATAGCCTACTTATCATTAAACAGTCATAACTGTGCTTAACAAGTAACAGGTGATTTAATTGGTTTATGGTTGCTATGGTGGGTGGGGTAATAATTCTTATCAAGACTGCACCAGAGAGCTGCATGGTAAGTAGCCTGGCATACCAAATGTAACTAAACTATTATAAGGATGATAAATCTATAAAAAAACAAACATGCACATAAAAAAAATATGCATAATATCTGCCTTGATGGCATCAATCAGAAAAAATGTTGTTAGTTTGGTATAGGAACATATTTTTTGAAAAAGTGATGTTTTTCTTGGCGGCCCAATTTACCTTAACCCACTCAGGTAAAATGGGCCACATGGTTTCAGCTAAAATGGGCCATCATCTGTGTCACTCACAAACACATATACACATGTGTGTAAATTTATATATATATTTACATTTAGCTGACGCTTTTATCCAAAGCGACTTACAATTACTATATATACTATATATATATATATATATATATATATATATATATATGTCAGAGGTTGCACGCCTCTGGAGCAACTAGAGGTTAAGTGTCTTGCTCAGGGACACTGGTGGATTTGAACCCAGGGCTCTCACACCAAAGGTGTACAAACATAAAATGTGATCCATGTTCTGCCTGGTTTCATGAGAGCTGTGGTGAAGAGAATGGTATCTGTGATGACGATGGTTTAATTTGCAAAGACTGTGTTTGAAAAAAACTTTCATCACACACACACACAAACAAATCAGTTATCAGTTATCAATTTTGAATGTGAATTTTTGTAATTTGCACATTTTGTTCTAAATATATTGTTCACACACACACACACACACACACACACACAAACACACACGCATACACATCCACACACACACACACAACTGACATCAGTTCACTGACCTATGTTGTTCCAAAATTGACTTTTTTAATTTCACATTTGAGTATGTGGGTTTGCACCCAAAATGTATTTTTTTTTTAATGGCACATATGGATATGTTTTTTTAATGCAGTTTAAATGTTATGTGGCTGTATAAGCAGTTGTTTTGAAATTAAAATTGATGATAAATTACTATTTCCCTTTGCAGTTTGAACGGCCCATTTTACCTGAACAGCTGGCCCATTTTACCTTAAACTGCTCATGCAAAAAAAGTTGGCACAACTGATGTTTCAAGCACTGTAGGGCCTAAATAATTATATTTTATTACATAATTTTAACACAAAATTATCAAAAACAGTCATTATTAATCATAAATACACATGGAATAGGCATATATGGTATTGTATTATTGTCCCAAACGATTTACCAAAAAGTGGCCCAATTTAGCTGATATCACCCTACCTCAAGGAGGATATATAAAATATATAAAATTTTAACTAAATCACATAACAGTAAAAAAAAAATGTAAACAAAATAGCAAAAGTCTAAATCTTAAAAGTACCAATGGTTTGAACGAAACATAAATTTTTTAACATTTCAATGGATGTAAAATACAAATCTTGAGAAGTAAGAACAAAAGTTTTTATCGACACACACAGTAAATATTCTTGCAAATAACATACAAAGCTTACCGTAATTATATAATTTTATCAGCATACAAATAAGAAATATTCAAGCAGGACAAAATAAATGAAAACACTAAAATTGATTCCTGTTCCTTAGCCATAAAATACATTTTCTGCACAGATCTGTTCATGAAATGTGTTTGGTAGAAAGGTCATAAAACTTCCTAATAGCTTCTTTAATCTTTCTGTATTCTATATATTTGTTTTCTTTTTTATTTATACAATTAACAAAAGCTAAAAAGGCCTCTAAAACACTAGCTTGCTCTATCCTTTTCCTATTCTATGCTACGTGTACTGCGTTTAAGCTAAGTGAGACTTGTTATAGCACTTATATATCATTGCTCTTCTGTTGTTTTTGATTGCTTCCACTGTCCTTATTTGTAAGTCGCTTTGGATAAAAGCATCTGCTAAATGACTAAATCTAAAATTATAATGCAATAAATATAAAACACAAGACAATTAACGTGTTATGCCAACAATTGCATTGTAAAAATCCCGGAGAAGCATTTAAGTTGTAATCACTTAAGCAAGGCAGCAAGAATAATTTTCCTCCGCAGCAAGAGCAACATTTGAGCTAAAAAAAAGCATATATGAACAAATATGAATGCTTGAATTATCCTCAATAACTCTCAATACATTTTGTTATGCTTTAGTCCATTTGTTCCAACCATTGTGACATTATACCCCTGTCATCTCCCTGATCCAGCTGTGGTATTCTGTGACCCGTGTGTAAATGCCGGGTCTGTTCCTGCGGCCACAGCCATCTCCCCAACTCACCACACCAGCAAGAAACATGCACCCATTGCTCTCAATGGAAGTCACAGGACCACCTGAGTCCCCCTGTCAGAGGAATGAGGAGTATAAATGTATTACTGAGAAATGTAAGGCTATATGACATGTATCTAAATGTAAAAAAAAAACAGAAGATCTTTCATTTCACCTGACTTGCGTCTACGCCTCCGCTTGATACAAATGCACAGATCATGTGTGGTGTTATCCCATCATCCATCAGCTTGCTGCACACAGTGTTGTTAATAATGAGCACCTCAGCCATCTGCAACACTGATGCAACGGCATCTAACGCAGGGAGAAGATGTTTTCTTAGCTCACTAACAATTTTAGTTTGTTATTGTCTCATTGTGTACTTACACAATACCAGTCAAGAGTTAAGACACACTTGACTAAATCTGTGTTTATCTAGATGATGGAAGCATAAAGGTTCAAAACAAATTGCATTGCCCAGTCTGGAAGTTGTGTTGGACTCATGTTTTTGGTTAGTCACTTTAATTTTTATCAGACAATTAATATGGATGGATTTTCATTTCATAATAATTGTACAAGGTTTTACTTTTGTGTGTGTGTGTGTGTGTAATTACAATTCATGTCTTCACGGCTGAAAATATATATCCTTAAATGCCAGAAATTAATCGTGCAGATAAACTGTGTCTATATATGAATTTATACAAAACTAAAACTTATGTTATTTTTTAATGGATTTAGTTAGGCTTGAAAGTGATGTTTAAAAGATGCACCTCATAATATTTTTTGACTAATGTCTCAGACAACCTTATGAAAATAATATTGATTAAAAAATAATGTGAGGAAGCTGTTTTTTTCTAGAGCGAGAAAGCAAGAAAGCATTCATTTGACCAAAAGTGACAGTAAAGTCATTTATAATGTTATATTTTAAATAAATGCTGTACTTTTGAACTTTCTATTAATCAAATAATCCTGTAAATATGCATCAACATTTCAACAGAAACGTTAAGCAAAACTGTTAAACTATTAGAATTGTGACAATGGAGACTGTACAGTGGTAATAGCTTCTGAATGGCAGCTCTGTCATGAAATGAGTTATTAAAAATTGTAATAACATGTTATTTTGAATGGTAGGTTGTTACATGACTTACCAACTTCCTCTCTCAGTTTGCCCCAGAAAGTGATCCAGACAGATTTTCCTGCTGGGAACTCATGTGTGGCTTCAGGTGAGTAGACAGGCCAGATGTTCTGGCTCAGGGTTACAGGGCTGTCCAACTCCATTAGAGTGATGCCATTGTCATAGCTCATGTGATTATACAGAGGATGAAAATGTTTTAGGGTCGACTTACTATAGTCTCACCCTGGTTAAGTAGATCTAGCTAGACTTCCCACTGGTCAGGCTGGGAATATCTAGCAAAAGAATAAACAATCAGTCAGGATCAGTGCAGGAGAGGAAGAGAGGCCTAAACAACATAAGATCTCACTTGAACTTTTCATTGTCCTGCACACAGTGCACACAGTGAGCAGCAGTGACCAGCCAGCGGTTACTGATAACAGACGCCCCACACACATGACCTTGTGTCTTCATGTGGAGGCTGACCTGCCATGGCCATTCTCCATCATTCTAATCCTTTCCACCCACAGTACGACTGGACTTGTAGGGCTTGATTCCGCATTCTACAGTAAATCAATCAGGCATACTATTAATAGATTGTTTTCATAGCATGAAGCATATCTAGCTTAAAAACATCACCCAAAAAATGTATCAAACAAAGCTTCTGACATTCTGATCTCTATCCAACAATTAAAATTGAGTTGATATTAAATTCATTGTATATAGAATTTACAAAATATTTTAGAAAATTATATTCCACATTTATAATAAAGGTTTCTATGCCACATTTCTATTAAAGTCTTATATTCATCCAAGAATCCTAAATTAATATATCACAGTTTCCAAAAAATTTAAAACTGTTTTCAACTTTGATAATAAAAATGTTTCTTGAACATCAAATCAGCATATTAGAATGATTTATGAATGATCATGTGACGCTGACAACTGGCTGCTGAAAATTCAGCTTTGTCATCACAGGAATAAATCATAAAAAATAAAAATAAAATAGGAATCAATTTATCAGGAATACATTTTAAAATATAAGGAACCAACATGCCACATGATTTCTCAGATGAAAAACAGAGGAATTCTGTACTTACTTCATTCAGCTTCATCCAAACCAGCCGCACAATCAGTCTCTCCATGATCAGACATAGGGTTCAGCTTGCTAATGCACTGGTTATTCTTGCACTTATATGTGAGAGCAGAGCAGTGAACAGCTATGGCTGGATATAAAATAGGCAATTGATTCACTTAATAAAGCAAGTACTTATGTTGGGAGCAGAGATATTCATTTTGGTAACCTTCTGATATTTATGATGGTAAACTCTAGTGTAAATTTAAGTCCTGGCTAGTAAAAGTATATAAAAACAATAGAGGTACTTTTGAGGTCCAAATTAAGCATTTGTATTTCTTAAATGAAGCATCTTCTAAAATGAAGAAAATTGGAAGAGATTTTCAACTTTTCTTTCTGTCATTTTGTAGAAACAGTGTTTTAACACAATTAACTAATATCAGTTCAATAGATTCAGTCATTATTATGTAGATAACTGATGCATTTGAATTTGAATTGTTAGACGTGCACTGTATACTTGGAATGTGACAAAAGTTAATAACACTAAGTTTAATTACCACAGTGTCTTGATGATGATGATGATGGACAGGCAAACTTTAAGTAAACATTTACGTAAGGAGACACAAGAGAGCAGCAAGAACACCCCAAGATCAACAATAAAACCATCTCATTAAAACTCATTAATTATTCAAAAATTTTCTGCCATTTCAGACCCGAGTCAGCCCGTGACACATGTCATCATGTAGTGGAAAAACAAGGCTTCTCTCTGGAGGAGTGTTTTCACTGAGGTCTAGTGCTGTCAAGAAAAAGTAGGTAATTCCCTTGATAAGTAATTGTTAAGTAAATTGTGGATGAACTTAACTAACTAGCTACAGCACAGGCCTTCAATGAGGTGGCTGTTAGTTTCACTTTCAACATTTACAAATACATTATAAAAATCAAAAGTTGTATCTGTTAATAATATTAAACTGACCATGTGCTAACAATCAACTAATGAACAGTTGCAGGTACAGTTCAATCAAAAATGAAAATTTGCTGAATATGTACTACTCACAATCAAGCCATCTAAGATGTAGAAGAGTTTTTAAGAACTCTACTTTTTCATTACATCCATTCCTCATTGATGGATCCTCTACAGTGAATGGGTGCCGTCAGAATGAGAGTCCAAACAGCTGATAAAAACATCACAGTAATGCACAGGTAATCCATGTGTCTCCCGTCCATCGGTTATTTTCTTGTGAAGTTAAAAGCTGTGTGTTTGTCAGAAACAAATCCATCATGCTTTTTTAAATTTAAACTGTTGCTTCTGGCCAAAATACAAATACATAATCCATATAATGCTTCCTTGTTCCTCTTTTGGACTGTTTTCACTGGTAAATGGTGCTTAATATGTACGCTAGTGTTTTCACTTTTTCGCTGGATAAAGCAATGTTTTGATAGAGGACTTAATTACAAATACACAGTTAATAAAGTTACAAATAAGGAGGTAATTAAAAATTCACAGTTTTTCACTTCAAAAGACATTAAATGATGGACTGGAGATGTGTGGATTTCTTGCAGATTATTGTGATGTTTTTACCAGCTGCTTGGACTCTCATTATGATGGCACCCATTCACTGCAGAGGTGAGCAAGTGATGTAATGCTAAATTTCTCCAAATCTGTTTTGATGAAGGAACAAATTCATTTACTTCTAGGAAATCCCAAGGGTAAGTAGATTTTAATTGTTGGGTGAACTAGTTGTTTATTAACTAATGTTAATAAAGTAATGAATATTGTAACAATATATTGCTCACTGTTAATGTTAGTTAATGCACTAAAGGTAACAAATACTAAGTAAATCTGAAAGCATAAAGAGTATATGAAAAGCATATGGGCCTATATGTCATTAATGATTATTTTAATGTATTTTAGGTATCAGAGGAACCGGCTATATGCCTGCTCTATACATCCAGGGGTTCTTGGCCTGAAAAGGGATTTCTTGATTATGGATATGGATGTGTACAAACTGCTGGACACTGGTTGTTTATGTATGTGTAATCTTTATTTTGTGTGTTTGCATGGGTAAGCTAACAGGGAAGACTGCTCCACATACACAGAGGCGTATTTCCCCAAAGAAGCCATGTTTTCACAAATACAACACACTTGATAGACAGACGGATCATAAATTATTCAGAAATGTCATAATGAGGAGATCAGGGAACAGTTTAGGAAAGACTTGATTCAGTTGTGCCCAGGTTGTTTTTTTTTCTTGTTGATCTATCTTTTTCAATATTCTCTTGGGACCCAGGCATCTGTTATCATACATTAATTGTATGGTATGAAAAGATATGAAATAATAATTTGGTATGCAAATGGTAACATCAAAATGATGTTTATTAAATTATAGTTCTGTTGTTTTATATGTAAATACAAAACGTATTTATATTATTATTGTTTTAATTTATATAATGTTATGTAAATACATAATTAAAAAATATTTCACTATGTTAATTAATCTAAAAAAAAGAAAGAAAGAAAGAAATGATCAAATGTTGCACTCATGTTTGTTTGTTTGGTCCATGGACTGTGGTTTTCAAATGTTGCAGAAGAACTAGTGCTGCATACAAATGCATTAAAGCTCACTCTAAAATATAACATGTGATAAACAGCTTTTCGGGTCGTCTGGAGTTTTACAATCACTAAATGATTAAACCTTATTAATTCCCTCAAGCAATTCTTTGCAAACTGTCAGATTAATGTATTCTCTGTGAAACATATTTTAAGATTTGTAAAAGTGTCAGTGATGTACATGTGCATAATTAAACATACTATTTTTTTTTTATTTTTAACATCATTAATTTGCATGCTTTTTTTTCATGTTCTATTATATAAAAGCAAATTTAACCTGTCAGCATAAGAAAAAAAAAAGGCTTTTAAGAAACAAATCCATGGTTAATTTGCAGTTAATTATTAGGTCAAAAACTGATTTTGGGTGTTATTTGTGCTAAAACCATTGCTAAACCATGGGGAACAGGCAAAGTCAGAGAGAATATTAGATGTGTGAGTGGTGGTGAAATTAAAACACATTAAAACACGTTATTAAGGTCAACAGCCAAAGAAGTTTCAAAGGATTATGAATGTGTCTGAAAGTGATGCACAGGCTTCATTTTTACATTCAACAAATGATTTGGAATTTATTTAAAAATATATAAAAAATTTATAAGGTGTGCATTGTAGTTGACCCCTAAATGAACACATTACAGTTGTTTTTACGACTGTAAGTCATTCTGCTCAAAGGCTATTAACATTAGAAAAGTGTATACCAATATTGCATGTAACTTTAGAGATGGTCCCTAAATTTGAGAATATCAAACGTCCACCGTCAAATATGGTGGACAGCCTGGCGGTGCAGTGGTGGAGGCAAGGAGCTCCCTGTTGCCAATATCATAATTTTTCTCTGCCGGGCTGAATTTGCAGCAGAAGAAGACACATAGATGGAGTCTGGCTGGTGTCCCCATCTGCTGAGAAAGCACCGCCCCAACCCCGGTGGTAAAAGAATTTACCTTGACGATGAATGGTTTGTTGGGGTCAGGGTGGATGAGGAGCGGTGTGGTGGTGAGGGCCTCCTTAGTTTGGTTAAAAGCTTCTGTGTCCAGGACAGAGATCTGTGCTGTGTATGAAATCGCGCACTCATTCACTCATTCACTAATCCCTATATAGTGTATGGCAGTTGAGTTCACTATATCAAATAGGAGTGAACAAAAAAATAAGTGAACGGATTCGGACAGTGACGTATCGCCTACACTGCGCGTGAGTCTTGGAGCTGTTGTAAAAACATTGCCATATGTACTTTTATATTACATGTACCTAATTTTAGAAAATAATACTAATAGCAATAATACTCCAAATTACTTTATATTGCGGTTTTGGAAACTGACTAAGTTCCACTTTATGTCGTCTTTTTTTTTTTAAAGGTGTACATGTGGGAAGTGCAGTTTGATGCCAACATCGCATGTTGTTTACTTGATGTGCTTACGCGCCAATAGCTAAGTTAACAACACAGAGATATTTGTGGTTTCATCGATGGTAACGTTATATAATTATTTATTTTATTTTTTTGTAATACTTTTATGTTCACATAATCATTAAATGCTATTAAAATAACGTACTTAGAACAAAAATAAAAACACATAAACACGTTCATAATTATGTATTTATTATTTTTAGTATCTTGACACTCGCTCAAGCAGCGTTTTGAGCTCAGATAAGATGGTTGTAGAGCGTCCTCAGGCGACCGTTAATTTTACATCAGAATACACTACCTGTTATTAACGAAAAAATTTAAATTATCCACCAAATTATCATCATTTTTGTAAGTTAAAGGGGGGGGGGGGGGGGGTGAAATGCTATTTCATGCATACTGAGTTTTTTACACTGTTAAAGAGTTGGATTGCCATGCTAAACATGGACAAAGTTTCAAAAATTAAGTTGTACGTCCTTCCGGTTTGTCACAAGTTTCGGAAAGTTTTTTTTCGAGTATGGGTCTGTGTGACATTAGTTGGAGCGGAATTTCCTTATATGGGTCCTAAGAGCGCACGCTCCAGTAGAGCAGAGCAGAGACATTCACTGACCAGAGCGATAGAGCGAAATGTCACAAAAGAAGTGTGTTTTTGGTTGCCAGGGCAAGACAACCCTGCACAAATTACCATTAAGGGACCAGTGGATGGAGTTTATTTTTACAGAGCATCAACAGAGTTGTGCAAGTGTTTTTGTTTGTTCCCTGCATTTCAAAGATGCTTGTTTTACAAACAAGGCCCAGTTTGACGCCGGATTTGCATATCGTTTAGTTCTTAAGGATAATGCAGTCCCAACGAAAAAGGGTCACGACTTCAAATATCTCTGTGTTGTTAACTTAGCTATTGGGGCGTAAGCACATCAAGTAAACAACATGCGATGTTGGCATCAAACTGCACTTCCCACATGTACACCTTTAAAAAAAAAAAAAAAAAAAAAGACGACATAAAGTGGAACTTAGTCATTTTCCAAAACCGCTAAGCAAATATATACAGTTTCAATACATACTACATAGAGACTGTCACGATCAGTGTACTGGAAACACAGAGAGAGAGAACCAATTGCGGGTATGATGTTTATTAAAGGGTAATCCAAAGGGGTAAACAGTCCAGGCAGGGTCAAAACCAGAATATCCAAAACCAACATAAACTAGACACAAACACAAGGCAAGGCAAGGCAAGAATTGACGGACATGAATAACACTCAGACATTAAAAAAGGACTCCGTAACACAGACTCAGACAGACCGGGTATAAATACACAGAAGGATAATGAGGGAACAGGAGACAGGTGGGGAACAATCAATTACACATCAAGGAGGAAGGTGACCAAATAAGGGAACAGGAAGTGATATGGTGACAGACACCGTGAGAAAGGAGGACATCTAGTGGAACCCCAGGGAACACAACCCAGACACTGTGACAATACCCCCCCTCCACGAAGCGGCTCCCAGACGCTCAACGACAAGACACAACACAGAGACCAGGAGGGAGGCGGACAGGTGGAGTCTCAGGGGGAGGGACGGAGGGCCGGAAAAGAAAAACCTGGGGAACAGACACCAGAAGTGTAAACACAAAACAGAGAGACCAGGAGGGAGGAGGACCGGAGGAGGTTCAGGGGGAGGGACGGAGGGCCAGACTAACTGAAGGGAACAGACAGAAACATAACAGAAACCAAGAACACAAAACAGAAGTCCATGAAGGACATCATGTGGCGCCCACGAGGGCGGAGCAGAAGACCACCACAGCCGTGTGGTCAGGGCGGAAGCCCCCCAGGGCAGAGCAGAAGACCACCACCACCGTGTGGTCAGGACGGAAGCCCCCCAGGGCAGAGCGGAAGACCACCACAACTGTGTGGTCAGGGCGGAAGCCCCCCAGGGTAGAGCGGAAGACCACCACATCCTTGTGGTCGAGATCGGAGTCCACCAGGACGGAGCAGAAGGCCACCACAACCGTGTGGTCAGGGCGAGAGCCCCCCAGGTCGAAGCAGAAGACCACCACAGCCGTGTGGTCAGGACGAGAGCCCCCCAAGGCGGAGCCGACCTCCGTGCGGCCGGACCAACGGGACTACGAAACTCCGGTAATCCCCTGGTGTCTTTACTGGACTCCAGAAGATCGGTGACTTGACCTGACTCTGGAGGGTCAGTGGTGACTAGCCCTGACTCTGGAGGGTCAGCGGTGACTAGCCCTGACTCTGGAGGGTCAGCGGTGACTAGCGGTGACTGGCTCAGCAGCTGTGACGTGAACAGTCTTGGGAATCTCTAAGATCCTTAACAGTGTGGAAAAGTAATCCAAGAACGTGTTAGCGGCCATCATGGGCAGTGGTGCCACCGTGGCGGACGCTTCCTCTCTCCTCTCCGTCTGCCATGGTGAGACGGTGGCTCTAATCCATCCCACACGAGCCCCGGGTCGAAGGGCGGCCCTGGTTGAGAGCGGTTCTGAGTATGCTCTCGACCACTCCCTCCTCAGCGACCTCCTCTGGTTCCCCGGAAAACCACCAGGCGAGTTCCTTCAAATCCATTCCTCTCCCGCACTGTGGCTGGGGAGGAGACATAAGCCGACATACCGCTGGCTCTTGCAGTGACGGAGTCCTTCTGTCACGATCGGTGTACTGGAAACACAGAGAGAGAGAACCAATTGCGGGTATGATGTTTATTAAAGGGTAATCCAAAGGGGTAAACAGTCCAGGCAGGGTCAAAACCAGAATATCCAAAACCAACATAAACTAGACACGAACACAAGGCAAGGCAAGGCAAGGCAAGGCAAGAATTGACGGACATGAATAACACTCAGACATTAAACAAGGACTCCGTAACACAGACTCAGACAGACCGGGTATAAATACACAGAAGGATAATGAGGGAACAGGAGACAGGTGGGGAAAAATCAATTACACAACAAGGAAGAAGTTGACCAAATAAGGGAACAGGAAGTGATATGGTGACAGACACCGTGAGAAAGGAGGACATCTAGTGGAACCCCAGGGAACACAACCCAGACACTGTGACAGAGACGTCCTGCTGTAGTCGTTGCTGCTGCTGCTCTTGTTCAATTTCAGCCTCGGGATCTGATTCTGGATCATAAATATACGCTGAATCTGACTGTTAGCCATGGTTTGTTTTGGATGATGTTTTTCTCCTCACGGTCATGTCACAGTATCCAGACGCTCTCAACCCAAATGCTTACTCGCGCTCGTGATTCTTTAGCTCCGCCCACACGTCACGCCTCCAGCCGCTCGTGTTTTTCCAGGAAAAAACGGTACAGACTATCTTTCTCTTATAAATATAATAAAACTAAAGACTTTTTTGAGTTATGAAGGATGCAGTACTACTCTATAGGTACTCAAGATTAACAGGATATTGAGTGAAAATGAGCATTTCACCCCCCCCCTTTAACAACTATGCCACCTCAGTAAATTAGACAAATATTAAACTGGGTTATTGCCTATAACATATTTTAATATAAAAAATGTAGGAAAAACGTTAAAACAGAAATAATAAAGATGTAAACTTCATCTCTCATTCAAACTCGCTCGCTCCCACTCTCGCTTCCAGCTCGACGCTACTCCGCATTGGATTGTGGGAAATAGTGCTTCAGCGAGTGTACATCGGTTGTACACTCAAAATCAGAATGAATTGTGGGTAAAAAGTAGTGGACAAATATAGGGAATTAAGTAGTTCACTCGGAATTCGGACAGCACTACAAAATGGCTGACACCCCATATAGTGCACTATATAGTGGATGGGGAGTGGTTTCGGACACAGCACTGGGCTTGTTTTTCTGGTGAGAGGGCAGGCAATGGAGCTGTAATTATAGATGAATCTCCTGTAGACATCTGAGAAGCCAAGGAAGCGTTGGAGCTCCTTTATAGTTGTGGGAATGGGCCAGTACTTAATGGCTGCTATGTTACCCTCGTTGTTGTATTCAAGGAACTGCACTGAGGTTTGGTGGAAGGGGCACTTTTTGGCTTTGAGGAACAGAAGGTATTCTCTCAGGCATTTCAGGAACTCCACAACGTGGTGGCGATGTTCAGGCATACTTCAGGAGTAGACAAGGATGACATCTATTTAGATGAGTACAAATTTGTGGAGGAACTCCTGGAGAACCATGTGCATGAAATCCTGGAATATGGAGGGGTCATTGACCAGGCCATACGGCATAATGCAGTATCCATGTCCAGTTGGGGTAACAAAATCATTCTCCCACTCATCCCCCTCATGTATCCGGATGAGGTTATATGCGCTGCGGAGGTCCGACTTGGTGAAAACAGTGGCTTTGCAGAGGTGTTCTAATGCTGCTGGAATGAGGGAAAGTGGAATATCAGAACTTTACAGTAATCTTATTGAGTGCTCGGTAATCAATACAAGGCCTCAAACCTCCGTCCTTCTTGGCCATGAAGAAGAAACTCAAAGCAGCAGGGGACATATATATGCTCTACAACATATATATATATATATATATATATATATGTTGTAGAGCATCTTCCATGTACTCCTCCATGGCCTTGTGCTCAGGGATGGATAGTGGGTATATCTTACCACAGGGCACTGACTCACCCGGAAGCAGATCAAGAGCATAGTCCCATGACCGATGTGGAAGCAGCTTGGAGGCTCTCTTAGGGCAGAATACGTCATTGAAGTGGGCGTAGTAGGATGGGATGACGACTGACTGTTTCTCTACAGGGAGGTAGAACACACTGGAAGGGACTTGGAGTTACGAGCTGGAGGATGAATCATTAGATGGAAACAGTCAGGAAGGCACTTCTAACCCCATTTCAGGATCTCACCAGATCTCCAGGAGAGAATTGGATTGTGCTCCATTAACCACGGGTGCCTTAAGATCACATCAGGGGTGGTATACTCCAGAACCAGGAGATGAACTGTTACTACATGTAATTGGCCGACTCAGAGTTGGAGAGGTCTGAAACTGTGGCATACAGTACATGCTTATGGCTGAGGGGTTTGCCTGTTATCAATTGGACCTGGTAGAAGGTCTTGGTGGTGGTGGTCAAGAGGTTGAGCAGAGGGCGAGAAAAAGCTCCTGGCAGACCCAGAGTCGAAAAGGGCATTGACTGGAACGGAAACATCAGATGCAGTAAGTATGGTTACAGTGGTGAGTGGTTTCATATTGACAATTGAAGGCTTTATAAAACTCACCATGGGTCTGGGAGGACGGATTGGGCATGCAGAGATGACATGCCCTGCATTACTAGTATAAATATAATCCCTGTGTCAGCCGCCTCTGCCACTCAGCTAGTGAGAGTCTGGTGGTTTCTAATTGCATGGGTTCTGGAGTGCTGATGGTCTTTGGCTGGCGGAAGGCAGTATTGATTAATGAAAGTTGTGACATTTAATTGAAAGTCGTGACATTTGCCAAGTATGGTAACCCATACTCGGAATTGGTGCTCTGCATTTAACCCATCCAAGTGCACATACACAGCAGTGAGAAGTGAACACACTGTGAACACACACCCATAGCAGTGGGCAGCCATATATCCCGTGCCCGGGGAGCAAGTGGGGTTCAGTGCCTTGCTCAAGGGCACTTCAGCCGTGGGCATTGAGGGTGGAAGAGAGCACTGTAAGTTCACTCCCTCCCACCTACAACTCCTGCCAGCACCGAAACTTAAACCGGCGACCTTCTGGTAACTAGTCCAAGTCTCTAACCAATAGTTGCTGACCCTGGTGGTCATCCAGACATGACTGCATATGAGTGGTGACTCTGATTACCAGCTGGATGAAGTGCTCGAGCCCGATGGTTTCATTGTAAGCAGCGAGATGCAGCTGCACTTTAGGTTCCAATCCCTGCTGATAGGTGGTTTGGAGGGAGCAACTCATTCCACCCACTAGCAGCAGCAAGAGCCAGAGCAGGGCACCGGTTTGGCCATGAGACTGCCGATCACCGGTGGTGAGGAAGTGCTGGCTGTTGTGACAGAATTGGTAGCAGGTGGTGTGGTGGTGAGGATCCGTCGCAGTGAATCCACGATCTGGAACGGATCGTGAGCACTCATGTTGTCATCAGAATTTCCTGTTTTGTTCTGTGATACTATAAATCAATTTACATATTTCAATGAGAGAGAGAAAACAATTGGCTTAACCATGTAATCAATTTGTACTAAAGAGGATAAAACAAAGTTTGCATGTTTCCACAGATTACTGACAATAGGACACTCCCAAAAAATATGAAGAAAAGTACCTGATGATGCAGTATTACAGATATGGCAGTTGTATTTTGGTTGTAGTTTCATTTTGAATCTTTTGTATGGAGTTATATATGCTCTATGAATAACTTAGCCAAGCCTCCACCTGAAGTTACAAGAGTGCTGTTTGCAGTGCATTAGAACGTTGTTTTCAAGCCGCATCCATGCTTCATTATAGAGATGTTTTGTTTACATATTGTGGTGTATACAAAAAATGTAATACATTATGGCCAGGGACAAAACCAGCCCGCGCAGTCATCTCTCCATAGTTGTGTTGTCTCTGTGTTGTTTGCTGGCTTTTCCTCTTATGTTGGAATTTTCCCGCACGTAAATTCTGACCAGTCGAAAAGCAGTTTAGGAAATACATCATGGCTGTTGTGGTGTGGATGATGTGGATGTTGTCATGTGACTGCAATTTGGTTCGTTTCAACTGGTTTGGACCAAAGCAATCAGTGTGGTGTGAAAAGGGACCAAAAAAGCTGAAAAATGCTAATTGTTGGCCTTGGTTCGGACCAAATGAACCAAACTAGAGATGTGAAAGCACCCTCAGATACATGTGGCCATGTGGACAGTGTAGGGTTGGTGTAGAGTGATAGAAAATACAGGTCCTACCGAATAAAAACCATTACACCTATGGTGAGTCTTCATAAATTGCAGTGTGTGTGTGTGTGTGTGAGAATTGAATTACTACCATGATAATTTTTCAGCTACAGCATACTTTTCACTCACATTGTTTTTATGTTTTGGATAAATTCTAAATTGATAGAAGCATTTTCATTAGTGATATCAGGTCTTTGGGCTTACTTTTTAGAATGACCTCCACACACTTCTTCCTACACCTCTACTTCTGCTCCCAGTGACACAAAGGATATCCCCATGTGGTTCTGTCACAATGTAACAGCTATGTATATAAGTTCAGAAGCAGAACTGTTTGTGGATTCTGCTGCTGGAGCAGATGAAGGGCTGATGTCTGACTTATTGACTGCAGAATAACAACACGTTTGTGTCTGAGGTACGTTGCAAACTTCAAATCTCACCCCAGGGCACAACAGATAGATGGAGAATGAGTCTCACTGCATTATTTACACTGTTTAACTTGCTCTTATCAGCATTGTTTCTCTGTTTCTTGCTTTCAGCTTATGGCAGGCTCTAATGGCACAGCTGAGGATGTGCCTTTCATTTATCAGCAAATCTTTAAGGTAGAAATGGATGCTGGGCCCAGTACAAAAATTTCAGTGCTTATGTTAATGTCTCTGTTCTTCTTTTTTCTAAACTGTGTGATGTTCTTTGCTCTAAGAAGCAAGCGCATATTCCAGGAGACACCGCGCTATATTCTTTTTGGCCACATGCTTATGAATGACTCTGTACTTTTGCTACTCACAACTATCATGTACACTATGGGTACATATTACCTTCAAGTAACCAGAGCCATCTGCACTCTGTTAGTGGTTATCTCCTACTGCACTTTCCGTAATGCTCCTCTGACACTAGCAATGATGTCTCTGGAGCGGTACGTGGCGATCTGCTTCCCTCTGAGACACTGCAGCATCGCCACACCAAAAAGGACTGGAATTGCCATAGGGATCATCTGGCTCCTTAGTTCCATAAATATTATAACAGACATCATTTTTGTGTTAATTATCAACCCCCGTTTGTTTGTAGATGTTTTATTTTGCACACAAGAAAAATTGTATTTATTCAAATGGCAGCTGGATAAAACTCAAGGGTTTGATATTCTTTATTTTGTGTCTGTTGCAGTGATCATTGTTTTTACATATGTTAGCATTATGATCACTGCCAGGTCTGTTTCCTCTGATAAAGATTCTGCTAAGAAAGCCCTCAAAACGGTGCTCTTGCACTTGATTCAGCTGGGACTGTGTCTCACCTCTTTCCTTTATGCTACAATAAACAAAGCACTATACACAGTGTCTGACAGCTCTTCTCTCTTCATAAATCTGAGATATCTGAATTTTCTAATTCTTCTTATGCTGCCACGCTGCCTGAGTCCTCTGATCTACGGTATGAGAGATGAAGCTGTGTGGCCCTTATTTAAATATTATTTCTGCTATCGTTCAGGCAAAGTGAGGCCCTCTGCTAATGTACATTAAATGTATGTGTGATGATATGAAACAATAATTTGCACAATGTATGATTAATGCCATATTTCAATATGTTTATCTGAAAAAGTTACAGAACCATATACTTTTATTTTAAATTGTACCGTTCTGTTGTTTAAAATAAAAATAAATGTATTTTTCATGCTTTCATTTTTTTTCTGTTATGACAGGTTTTTACATATCTTGCTGCTAAAATACCACATCCTCTGTTAACTTAACAGAACATCTTGTATTATGCACATATACACTTTGGACTGTAAAAAGAGCATACCTTTAACCCATTCTATGTACCAAGATCATACATTATTTATATAAAAATGAATACAAAGCACCCCTACCTGAGATTTAAATGTGTACAAACATGTTTCTTATAATGTGTAAGCTGAATGCAATATATCTTCTGTTTCTATCACTAAATGTACATATGCATAAAAGACAGAACCACTTCACTTACACCACTGACCATAAGGCAAATCTGATTTTAAGCTTCTTTGTTGGCATAAATAATAATAATAATAATAACAATAAATGTTATTTTATATAGTGCCTTTAAAAGTAGCATCTCAAAGCACTTTACATAAAAAAAATGAAATTAAAAGATGCACATAATGCAGGCAGTAAAAACTAATCAAACAAAAAAATAAAAAATAAAATAAAATAGAAAACCAATATAATAACAAAGTAATTACATGAATCACATAAAAGCTATCCTAAAAAGTATGTTTTAAGGGACAATTAAAACACTAAGGGATTCTGCATTCCTAATCTCAGAGGGCAGGTAATCCCACAATTTAGGAGCCAAAGAAGAAAAAGCATGATCACCCATAGTTTTTAGTCGTGTTGTTTTGACAGTTAAAAGACCAGCTTCAGAAGGGTGTAGAGCATGTGTAGGAGTGTAGGGGGTTAAAAGCTCACACAAATATTGAGGGGCCAAATTATTCAAGGCCTTAAGTGAGCATGCGAATTTTAAAATCAATATGAAAACTAACAGGAAGCCAGTGCAATTTTTCCAGGATAGGTGTGATGTGCTCCCTTGCACTGGTCTTAGTCAGAATTCTAGCAGCTGAATTTTGTACTAACTGTAATTTACTTAGGGTAGCTTTAGAAACTCCAGCCAGCAATGCATTACAATAATCAATGTGTGAAAAAACAGAAGTGTTGATTAACTTTTCTGCCACAGAGAAAGTCAACATGGGACGTAATTTGGCAATGTTTCTGAGATGAAAAAAATATGCTTGGACTGTTACGAACATGATGGTCAAATGTTAAATTGGTGTCAAATATCACCCCTGATTTTTTTGTTTAGTATTGTAAAGCAGAGCCACCCACACTTAAGGTTATGGTCTCTGCTTTAGGCAACTGATGAGGTGAACTAAGAAGCATCACTTCAGTCTTTTTCAGACATCCATTTTTTAATCTCAGTAAAACATTGAAAAAGAAGACACACATGCATATTGACATCAGGTTTTGAATGTATATAGATCTGGGTGTCATCGGCATAAAAGTGAAAGTTAGAACCAAGAGTTCTTAAAAGTTGGCCAAATGAAAAAATTGAAATACTAAAATTAAAGGGTCCAAAACTGATCCCTGGGGAACACCAGAGTGCACCACACCAACCTCAGACTTGCAATCACACATCACAACAAACTGCTTGCGATCAGAGAGGTATACAGGACATAAACCACTTTAATTCAAGAATCAGAAACTCCAAAGATTGTCTCTAAAGAGGTGATTAATATGGAGTGATCTAGTGTCAAAAGCTTCAGTAATATCAAGAAGAATCAGTATAGACAGACGGCCAGAATCGGCAGCCATGAACAAGTCATTAGTGACCTTTAACTAACGCAGTTTCAGTGCTGTGAAGTTTATGGAATCCAGACTGAAGTGGCTCAAAAAGATCCTTGGAGGAAAGATGAGAGAGCAGCTGAGAAGCCACTGTTTGTTCAAAAATTTTGGCGAGGAATGGGAGATTAGAGATGGGACGAAAATAATTCAGATTATTAAAGTCCATGTTGTTAGTTTTTGGTACAGGGGTGACAGCAGCAGTCTTAAGTGTTGCTGGCACAACACCGGTGCACAAAGAGCTATTGATAATTCTCAAAACAACAGGAGACAGGGAATCAAAACATGATTTAAAAAGACAAGATGGTATTGGATCAAGTGATTTAACCTGTAAATCAGAAATAAAGAGCAAGGAATATAATTTTACGTCATGCACAAAACAAGGTCTTGGTATTGATACATTTTTCCATGTTTGATTTAGATTTAGAAGATCTCGATCTGATTCCAATTCATTTTTGTATATTTCATTTCTATTTTCCATTTTGCTTACACTGAATTAAATTTTCTGGCTGTTAATACTGTGAATTATAAATGAGCACAGACTGCGGAAACCTTTTTTTATTATTTCCAACGACCAACACTTTGAACACAACATGATGCAATCATCCTAATTACAACAACAAACAAGCAAGGCATCAGAGGAAATGCAAAATAAATCAGTTAAGGGGAAAATAAAAATTTAAATATGAATAACGATTTGAAATTATAAGTAATATTGTATTATTTCCTTCCAAAATAGACGAGATAATCATAATGATTACAGCAAACATACATGAAGTCAAACAAAAATGAATATAATTTAAGAATGAAGTGCTAAGAATGAGTTGACAGCAGAGGCGTCATCATGGTTTTGCTTGTATTGTAATCTCCAGCGGAGAGCAGAGAGGGATGACACATTGCTGGATGAAGACTACGAGTGAAGGCTACACGTCATCTGTTGAAGCAAATAACACACACAGAAAACAAAAGGCGAGATTAGAAAACAAAAAAAATATTAATGTTCTTTTATACGATTCAATCACGTGTGTTCTTACTGGGGAAACCCTCTTTGAATTCAGTGAACCTGTGACGGACCATGAAGGTGGCTAGAGCATCAGCTACCTGGATCAGAAGAAGCAAATGCAGCTGAATCGAATATGACTTTCTATAACTGTGAGACACTAGGATACAAAACAGACATACTTTTTCCGGGGCATCTTCATGAACAGCATGGCCACACTGCGGCAGAACCTGCATCTGGAACCTCCCTATAACAATAACAACCACAAAAGACATGAAGGACCTTCTGGCCACAGCAACGTGACTTGTGCTGTACTATAAAGTCTAGCTTTAAGAGCAAGAATATAAATGCTTTACCTTGCATTTGCCCAATGGTAAGATCTTTATCAAGCCTGTCAACACCTATGCGAGACAGATTACTCATTAAGAGTCATCTTTTTACACTGCGTATGTCTAAAAGACAAATGTCTAAGCATTCTTACCAGCCAGCAGGAGGAGTTTTGGCACAGAGCAGGTGAGAAAGAGAGAGGACAGCCCTTTGAACCAGCCCTCCCAGTACTTCTCTGTCTTTGAGAGCTCAATACGCCAAGTGTACAGACATTCTTTCTTTATCTGCCAAACGGGAAAATCAACAAACATTTGTACAGAAAATAATGAATTCATTTTGAAACATACTTGTGAAGAGATGTACAATAAAGTAAGGGATAATGTACACTAAAAGTCAAAGGTTTGGGGGTTGGCAAGATTTGATTTAACATTTGTGGGGGAAAAAAAAAAAAGTCTCTAATGCTTATCAGGTGATTACAGTGAAAACAGTAATATTGTGAAATATTACATTCTCTATTTTAACATATTTTAAAATGAAATGTATTCCTGTGCTGGCAAATCTAAAGTTTTAGCAGCCATTACTCCAGTTCTCAGTGTCACATGATCCTTCAGAAATCATTCTAAAATGCAGATTTGATGGTCAAAGATATATATAAGTTCAAAAGAACAGCATTTAAAGTATGTCGAATAGAAATATTTGAAATATTTTTAGGTGATCAGATCAGAATTGAATCATTACCTCTTGGTCATCCTCTTTCTTCCTTTTGTGGTTAGATTCGCCTCCTTCTTCTTCCTCCTCTTCTTCTTCTTCAATAATGCCTTCACTTATATTCTTGGAAACCCCTGGACTACTCAGTGGCTCCTCACATCTAAACATCCCAACAAATCTAATCAGTGCAGTATATACAGTAGCTAAATATTTGTACAATTTATACATTCCTGGAGCTAGTTAAATGAACCAATACTAGGGAAGACTTACTTTTTCACCTGTCCAACCATTGACACGCGTGCAGACTCTACATTCCTGATCTGACCACTTTTAACACTGGTTAAAAAAATAAAAACAAATAAAAAAAGTTACCAGCTGCGATGTATGAGGCATACTGACCTGTACCATTTTTTGCAAAATAACTGGATTCTGAATAAACTTTTATTATGTTTTGTAATTAATATTTTCACTATATATAAAGCACCGCTAAAACTTACATTTATTATAACAGATTTAAGTGAACATTATTTTAAGCTCACTTAAATTAAAGTTTAAGTAATTTCTTTTTTATTTTTATGTTCTGTAATTGTTGATAAATTATAAATAAAAACAACATGATAATTTGCAGTTTAGGACTGGGTTTCAATTATAATGTAAGGATGAATTGCTATAATTCCTAATTTAGCCCAGAGAAATTGAAAAAAAAATCCAAACAGAGGTATCTATACCAGAACCGGTATCAATGATAACTGGCCTTCAACCATAGGACTTATTAAAAAGATGCCTTTTAACAAATTATTAAATTCTAAGATTTAAAAAAAATGCTGCAGTTTCCACATTCATTTGGAAATGAATTGCGAAAACATTTAGCACAAATTACAGAGCACAAATTTTAATGTTAGGTGTAATAATAACAGATTTGCAATTAATTGAATGACACTCATAGTTTTGATATATTACAGAATCAATTACATTTTTTAAACAACTATCACCAAAAACTGTGTACCTCCATTCGATTGCATTCTCCACAGATTTAAATGTTTTTGGTCGACCCCTCAGAAAGTTTTGCATGCTGGTTAAGGCATCCATTGCTGTACCTAAGAATGAGCAGAACAGCATTAAATGCATCAAACATAGATATCAAACATAAATATCCAAACATAGTCAAACTGCATTTAAATCGGTTACTAAATATATTTGACCCGGGATCACAAAACCAGTCTTAAGTGTCAATTTTTCGAAATCAAGATGTATACAGCACCTGAAAGCTGAATAAATAATCTTTCCATTGATGTATGGTTTGTTAGGATCTGAGAATATTTGGCCGATATACAACTATTTTAATCTGGAATCTGAGGGTACAAAAAAATCTAAATACTGAGAAAGTTACCTTTCCAAATTAAGTTCTCAGCAATGCAAATTACTAATAAAAAATTAAGTTTTTATAGATTTACAAAATATCTTCATGGAACATGGTCTTTACTCAATATCCTTACTCAATATTTTTGTGACATAAAAGAAAAATCTATAATTTTGACCCATAGAGTTTCTTCAGCTATTGCTAAAAAATATACCCCAGCGACTTAAGACTGGTTTTGTGGTCCAGGGTCATATATAGTGTGTATATATGCTACAGTATATATAGCATGCAGCACAAAAAGCAATAACTATACAACTCCATATCTTGAAAGCTATTTCAATATATGCACTAGTAAATATTTTTCACTTGACATCAACTGTTGCTTGTGTGGAGTAAAATAGGCACAAGGGGTGAAAACTTACCTTCCACTACATCAATAACACAAAGGCCAAGCAGTGATGGCACGTGATTGGATGCAGCCGTGTGAACCGCTATTGCTCCACCCATGCTGTGACCAATAATCATGATGGGAGGTGGGTTTTCACCGTAAAGTACCTCCACCACTTTTCCAACATCCCTGAGAAAAAGAAACATTTCTAAATTAAATGCTGTGAAAACCTGCTTTGTACAGACCTTAAGAGATGAGTGTGCACTCACTTGGCCATTGTTTCAGCAGACAGGTCGTCAGGGTTCTTTACTTTAGTATCACCTGAATTATATGAAAAAAATTAGCTATTTGTAAACTGGTCAGTTAGATCATAAGTTTTGTGTTAATCACATGCAAGCTACTTATCTATGTGATTATTATAAAATCAAAAGCTTATGGTTTGTTATCAGCTATGTGTTATGTGTGGGCAGTCATGGCCTAATGGTTAGAGCATTGGACTGGGTAAGGGGCATGAATAACCAGTGCTCTCTTCCAACTTAAATACCACGACTTGGGGTGAGACTCTTGAGCAACCCTCCACTGCTCCCCAAGCGCAACAGCAATATGGCTGCCCACTGCTCAGAGTGTGTGTTCACGGTGTGTGTGTGTGTGTACTTGGACGGGTTAAATGCAAAGCACAAATTATGAGTATGGGTCAACATATGTGGAAACGCCTCACTTAAAAAAATAAATAAAAAAAAAACTATGAAATCACTTACCATGTCCTCTGAGGTCCATTGCTACAACCCTGCAGTTAATCCGGCTGCATATAACAGACTGAAAATACAAACATAAGATATAATTACATAAACGAAATAAATTGAATTGAATATAATCATCATATAAAAGTCTATATTTATCACTATCTATCTATCTATCTATCTACATATAGATAGATAGATAGACAGATAGATAGATAGATAGATAATATATTTTTTTTGTAACAGTCACTTTTGATCAACTGAATGCATCCTTGCTAAATAAAACTGTTACTTTTCTTTCATATATTCTTTCGAAATTTTTTCCTAACCAACCTCAAACTTTTGAATGATAATGTAAATTTATATATGCATTTAATACACATACTGTATATGCATTTATGCATTTAGCAAATGCTTTTATCCAAAGCGACTTATAGTGCATTCAGGCTAACATCTTTTAGCTAACATGTGTTCCCTGGGAAACGAACCCACAACCTTTTGCGCTGTTAACACAAGGCTATACCACTGAGCCACAGGAACACTATTAAAGAGCCACACAGATGGGAAATCAAAAATTACCTGTATTACAGTGTATGATGTAGCTGTCCATCAGTGTAAACAATGTGCAAAGTAATTAAACCAAAAAGTACACGATTTATAAAGTTATTGGCTTCTAAAGTAAGGAGTCGACTCTGAATCGCTGAAACGAGTCTTTATAGATTTCAAATCTTTTGCCCATCTCTATGTACGTCACTAGGAGCACTTTGCATAATAATCTCCGCCTACCGTCTTGGGAGAAACACAGCTCTAACCTGCCCCACCCCCACACACAGACGCTCTGGTTGGTGTGAGAGCATCATGTCGAGGAGACAGTGTGTTTTTAATTGTAAAGGTAAGTTTGTTTTATTTTCACTGCCAAAGAATGAAGATCAGAAGAACCAATGGCTAAAATTCATTTTTACCACAATACCAGAGCAGTACAACAAATCCCTTTTGTTGTGTTCACAACATTTCACTGATGACTTCTTTTCTAATCTCGGTGAGTACAAGGCTGGATTTTCAAAGCGTTTGGCCATAAAAGAGGGTTCATTACCAACTTTATTTAGACCAACAAGCATCTCCGAATCACAACGCGAAGTATGATTATGAAGTAATGTGTTTGTTTTCTCCCGAGTGTCTTATCAGTATGTGTGCTGTCTGCAGCCTTTATCTGCGCTGATCTTCATTTACAAACACGTCATTAAAATGAAGTGTAACAAGTGCTGCTAACATATATTCTGTGATAAAGTAATCCATATGAAAACAACGCGATATCTGTTTTTCATGTCTCCCTTCGTGACCACACCCCCGCGCTGAATGCGCTATTCAGATTCGAACTGAAGCGCGCGGCTTGAATACACCCACACAGAAGAAAAAGCAGCGAGACTGTTCAAGTTTTTTATTTTACCGTTTGCTTCGCGGTGAGAGGAATAAGACATAATTCAACCCAAAAAGATGCTAACGCATTGTTTACCATGAAGTTGTGTGTGGAACAACCAATCAAAACTATGTCAGTTGACCAATCAGAACAGAGTATGCTATCGAAAGGTGGGGTTTAAGGAAACTGAATCTTTTGAACAGCTTCGCGCGAACCGTTTGGGGATCTCTGAGAATTGAGGTAATTTTAAAATGATATTTTGACAAAATGACAATGTTTTTTAACCTTGGATGGATTTAAACCTATTGTACAGTACAGTGATATGAAGCTTAGAATTTTCATCTTACTGGCTCTTTAACAATATTAATGCACAGTACAGAGAACATGTCACATCTGTCTCTTTGATGTGCATGATATACCATAAAAACAAAGCACTAGAAGTCAAATAGTGAGGTACAACTCTGTGAGGTGCAAGAAACTCACAGTGAAGACTGCCCAGGACAGTGCAGAGTGACCCCCTCCATGAAGGAGCATCAGGACGGGCCCATGAGAGCCACTGCTGTAAATTCTGAATGTGTGCAAAGGAGTAAAGGAAGGCTTCACAGAATAGTATGGGAGAATTTGTCATAGCACATGAGGTACAAAAAAGGGCAATATTCCATAATTTGCTGAGATTCCTCATAACAATTAAACAAAGGATATGTCTTTGCTGTTGTCATTTTCCACCTCCACGTCCTCCATGGTTTCAAAGTACTGACTCCAGGACAGAGGAGAAAAATCTCGTTTTCTTCCTGGTCTGCAAAGCGAGAGGAGAACAAAATACAGTTAGTACAATCCAAGTGTGTGCATTTTTGTCTTTGTATATATTTTCTATATCCTTGTACAGTCAAGGAATCCTAGTGGCCACGGTTTAAATGACTGATCAGAAGAATACAGAGCTCAGATAAAGCATCTCATTTAAAGCAATAGCTCACAAATGAGACAAAATACGTCATGACATTTTAACTTTAAACTATTGTTTCTGACCACAAAAACAAGTTCATAGTCCATAACAATGTTCCCTCCAGTGAAAAAGTCAAATCAAAATCAACTGGCATATTTGTTTAGAACTATTTCACTTGTAAACAGTGGTTGATCTGTGCATATTTCTCTCCTGATTCCGATGATATGACTTTCTCACTGGAGGAAGCAGTATTATTGATATGGATACACATATTTTAGCTGGAAGCAAATGTTTGAAGTAAAAATAGTTGTTTATATTATAAACACATAGCTTTTCACTTCACATAGCATTAACTGATGGACTGGAGTCATGTGGATTACTTGTCTAGTACTTTTAGGTTTTTTATCACCTGTGTGGAGTCATTGCACCCATTCACTGCAGAGGATCCATTAGTGAGCAAGTGATGTAAAGATACATTTCTTCAAATCTGTTCTGATGAAGAAACAAACTCATCTACACCTTGATGACTTAAGATTGCAAAAACTTTTAAGCAATTGTTATTTAATTTTTGGGGGTCATTTAAAAAAAATCTATCGTGTAAGGTGATATTTACCAACTCTGTTTAGTTTGTGTTTCGATCATCAAGTATTAAACATTTTATTTGTAACATTTCTAGCAACTTTCTTTTCGAATGCTCCCTTACTGGATCTCAGCTCATACGAGTAGTAGTGTATGTATAAAAAACAGACTGCTGTTGACTCGAGAACCGCCTGAGAGCAGATTTATTCAATCGATTAATTGAATTAATTGATGCGTACATTGTTATCAAGTGAGTCGTGATCGCGGTGGCGAGACACAGGAGGGGACCGCAGACAGTAAGACGAGCAGAAATCAATCGTGGATGTTTTTAGCATAATCAAGACACGTTTGTGAATCCGTGCAACGAATATGGAAATAGTTAAGGACATATAAAAGCAACAGATTTTGAGAAATGACTCACTGTATGGATCTTCTAGATCGTGACAGCTAACAGCGCTCAGTGATAGGGTTGCTAAAACACATTGTTGATTATGATTAAAAGATATGATTAAAGCGTAAACTCACCCCATTCTTACTTTAGATCCAGACTGCAAACCTGCCATCGGGGGTTTGCAGGCTAGCAAATTCAAATGCAACTGTTTCTCCATGGTGTGAGGAAAACAAACAAAACCCTTTGAGCACGTAAAGCGTCTAGCCCTCTTTGCACCATACGACTCCTCTTCTATAAACAAAACAGATGTACACTTTACAAATTAACAAATTAATAACAGTAGATCTGCAGACAGGTACAGAAATCTATGGTGAGTATGTTCACACAAGTAGTCTCCGCACACCAGTATTTTTGCCCAGCGTGCATAATGGGAAATGTAGTCATTTAACGGGTTCTTATCGCTGACGCTCACGTCATAGTGCACGGAAAGAACTACAACTAACAGAAAACACCAGTTTCGGTTCCTTTGCACGTAGACCAGCCTTTAAAAATATGACGTAATGCAATACAAAGGGTGATGGGTTGATCACCGTCAGTGCCTTTCAATGGACAGCATTCTAAATATTATGAAGTGATATCTGCAGCTTTTCTGAAATCCACGACCACCTCTTTCATAGTTTTAATGTAAAATCTTCCTGGTGTAGCCATTATTGTCACTCAAATAAATGATCATTTTATTATTTTTACCCCAAAATGTCACATACCTATACCTGTTAATATTCATATATCTATAATTAAGCTCATATTAATTCATATTTTTTTCTTCCTTTCTTAATAATAGGGTTAATGCATAATCATTAAGTACTATATATACAGTACAGACCAAAAGTTTGGACACACCTTCTCATTCAATTTATTTTCATGACTATGGCATCAAGGGCTATTTGACCGAGAAGGAGAGTGATGGGGTGCTGCGCCAGATGACCTGGCCTCCACAGTCACCGGACCTGAACCCAATCCAGATGGTTTAGGGGTGAGCTGGACCGCAGACAGAAGGCTAATGGGCCAACAAGTGCTAAGCATCTCTCGGGGAACTCCTTCAAGACTGTTGGAAGACCATTTCAGGTGACTACCTCTTGAAGCTCATCAGGAGAATGCCAAGAGTGTGCAAAGCAGTAATCAAAGCAAAAGGTGGCTACTCTGAAGAACCTAGAATATGACATTTTCAGTTGTTTCACACTTTTTTTGTTATGTATATAATTCCACGTGTTAATTCATAGTTTTGATGCCTTCAGTGTGAATCTACAATTTTCATAGTCATGAAAATAAAGAAAACTCTTTGAATGAGAAGGTGTGTCCAAACTTTTGGTCTGTACTGTATACCGGTATATATATATATATATATATATGTCTTAGAATTTTGACTTGGTGAATGCTAAACTTATATTTATTAATTTTATGTCCACATTTGTTGAATATTGAATTTTTGTACTGGTTCATATCTAGTAATAAATTGACATTTAAAAAGAGATTTGGAATGATTGTTTCTTGAGAATTATTATCATCAAACTTTTCAATTGTAATTGAAAACCAACTTCTTTTCGTAATGCACAGCAGTGTAAAGATGTATTGCATTGCAGGTATTATTATTATGACACTAGTTATGGGTCTTGACCACAGACTGTATAAATAACATCAGTTATGATTGTGAAAAGCTATGAGAAATGGCTATCACAGTAATAATAACCGTGCAGTCCATTCTCATGAGACAGAATCAGAGAAGCCACAAAAAAAGAGATTAGACATTTTTCACCTTAATCGCTTTAATAGTTGATTATCACTCTCATTAACAGAAGTTACTTTTCAGGGCAGGATCACTGGTATATTGAAAAAATAAATAATATCAGTGAAGCACCGTATGGATAAAAGGGTATGAATCTAAGTGGCCTACATTCAGTAAAAACTTCTTTCTCATTATAATTTTTATTATAATTGCAATATAATATTTGCAACTTCAAGCAGGGAAACCTACTTTGGACCTAGTTTTTTGCTAATCATTAAAAAAGTATTCACAGCTCAGAAAAAAAGAAAACCAGAATGAAAATTGCCACAGCAATGACATTTTTCCCTTTTAAGACATATTCAAAGGCTTCAATAGAATATTCAGTGAACTCCCAGAATGCAACACTGCCAATAAACTCTCTATGTAACACCATGAATCAAATCACACTCCAGCCACAGGTACAAAAGGATGCAAAAAAGTCCAACACAAAGGCCAACGAAAGGAAAAAGTCTGGAGCTACAGTAAAACACAAAGAACTTTGTAAAATCTGTATCATAAGAGTAAATCCCCAAAGGCAGGAGTCAGAATGTGTCTGGATGCTTTGCTGCCATCCAGCCTTCAGTATCATCAGCAGTGTCACTCACACACCGCACTCCCTGGACGACTCCAAACACACAACATCAAACAAACAAAACAACAATCTCTATGAAACTTCAAACACAAACAAATTCTAATAGCCATGTCAAAAATGGGAAGGCTGTTCATTTTTGGACGTGAAGGAACAGTAGAAACAGAAACAGTGCTTGAAGAGATATGTGCACGTCTCCCCTCAGTGCAACAGAGGGTGAGGGAGAAATCTTCACATTCCGGCAGGACTTGGAGGAGAGAGTGAAGGAGGAAGAGACATTACTTCTTCCAGATGGTGTAAAACACCCATCTGAGTCAACATGTTAAGGAACAGTCAATACATGTGATGTGAGGACAACAAGAAGATGGGGAGAGTATTTATATGCAAAGTATTTATCAAAATTAATTTGACATGAACAGAGAGAAATGAACCAAGAGAAAACATTACCGTCTACAGCCGCGAGAGGGCGCTCTATGCTGCTCAGTGCTCCTGTAGTCTACCACTGAGCAGCATATAGCGCCCTCTCGCGGCTGTAGATGGTAATGTTTTCTCTTGGTTCTTGGCTCTTGGTGTGTATGTGTATGTGTGTGTGTGTATATATATATATATATATATATATATATATATATATATATATATATATATATATATATATATATATATATATATATATATATATATATATATATATACATTCATGTATAATTTTGTTTATAAAAGGTACATGTATTAATGTTTATTTTTCTTTTAAATGTTATATCTATATCTATCTATGTATCTATCTAAATACATATAATTAAAAAAAAATTTTTTTACTTTTTGTTCAACAATATTATTAACCATTTAACATTTAAATAATTCAAAATATACATTCCTAAAAATGTATAATTATTTCTGAAAACATAATCCTAATGTTGGGCCCTGCATTGTAGAAATGCCTTATTCACCGACATACTGTTTTTCTCACCCATTGATAAATGTATTTCACCATGAAAGACTAACTTGGTCATTTAAAAAGGATACAGCTCCATATATGAGGGAACACACACCACCTCTTTTGAAAAGTCCACTTTGCACGAAAGTCTGCACAAAAGCTTTTCGTATTCACAGAGCGCATCAGTCAGGTTCACACAGTTACCCTGCAGGCAGAAGACAATGCATTAAAAGGAATGAAAAACAGCAAAACTTTACAGTGAGTAGAACTACCTGCCCCCCTCACCTGTGTGAAGTACTTCCCACCAGGCCGCAGAACTCTAATGGAGAGGTCAAGGATGAGTCTCAGGAACTCCCATGTTGAATCTATTGAAAAATTTAGATCATGTGAATAGATTTAATATTTGTAAGGCTCAGTCAGAAACACACAGCTGCATATACAGTGCACTAACCTTCCTCCGGTGCTGTAGAAATAGGGACAGCCGTCAAGTCATTTATGACGTAATCAAATGTCCTTCCTTGCTCGGCAAACTTTTTAAGAATGGGGACACAGTCTTGTACCAATATCTGAAACACAAAAGGGGAAAATTTGATTAAAAAAAAAGAATGCTATTCATTCATTGTTGGCCAAAAAAAAAAAAAAGCTGGAAGTTGTCCAGAGTTTGGGCAATTTCCCTCAACTGTCTACATTGCACTTGTTTCAAAAGCAGGAAATGGGCCTCATTGTAAATTCAAGGATAAAAATATGTTTAGCAACTTATAAATGAATAAGAATGTGTAATATAGTCATTATAGTATAACATTATAGTTATAAACTGAAGCTGGGCAGGTGTGTTTAGAACTTGGACCGGAATAAAATGTCACTGCACAGATCATTCAGTTCTTACCTCATAACAATCTCCCTTCAAGTTATCTAAAACATTCCCGCATGTCTTTCTCATGTGCTTCCTACATCCGTCAATCACCAACTCGTCAATGTAAATATTTAATTAAGGAAAGTACATATCTAAAAGTTACAATATACTGACGGTTACAAAACATGAAGTAGTTTTCCATTTAACTGCAGTCAAGTGTTAGCATAAAGGATATCTCAACCATGGTGATCATCTTTGGTTTGAGCTTCACCGCCTCATGAAGTATTCCACCGTCTCCTCCTCCCAGAATAAGTACCTCCTTCCCAGCATAGTGCTCTTTGCCGCTGCCCATAATGGCCTGAGTGTAGGGCAGATCACTTTCTGCCAGATCTGTCATTTGATCACACTAAATTACCATGTGTTCACATGACACAACATCCCTGAAATTTGTAATGCATTTGAAACTAGTAAACAAACAAGAACCTTTTTACTTACTGACATCCCCATTAAGAATGAGCATATTGCCAAACTGCCGCGAGTGCAAGATTTTGATGTTCTGGTAGGCAGAATCCTTCTCGTAGACAACTTCATCGATATCGTACTCCATCAACCCTGCCGTCAGCGGTGGGCCAGTATCGGTCAACATCACCGCCTCGAATCAGCACAGGGAGTCTGACAGAACACATTCAGTTAAACAGACCATGATAAAGTTCCACAGAATACATGCTTGAAATGTCATGGGGGCGAGTAAACAATGAAGGAATTTCATTAAAGGCAACCGATTCAGAATGAAAATACCTCTTGATCCTTTGGATTTTTCCATCCAGGAGAGCCTTCAATTTCTTCTCCAGTGCATTCAGCAGCTACAAAGAAAACATTGTCTTAATTATGACCTTCCAAATAAAGAGAAACAGGAAGTAAACACATTTTAAAATGGTTGAATCACTCTCGCCTCCCGGCTGATTTGTTTAGAGGTCAGAATGCTGTACCATACAAAACAATTTTTTTTTCTCCAGGAAGCATGCATTGAATTTATCCAAATAAAAGCTTCTGAAGTCTTTTGAATTTCTATTCATCTTAACTCTTATATTATATCACACTTTCCCAAAATATTAAGCAGCATAAAGCTGATGATAATAATAAAAAGTGAGCCTATTAGATTGACATCTGGTTCATGTGACACTGAAGACTTGAGTAATGACTGCTAAATATTCAGCTTTACCTCACTACAATTAAATGTGATTAAATGTAACGACTGTGTCCTGTTGTTATCAAGTGAAAAGGAACAAGTGCAAATGACTCCTTTCTTAAAATCAGATATCCCAGTTTTAAAAGCTACAATATAATGATGGGAAATATGTGAAAATAATTTGACAATTGTTTTAAATGCTACAAGTGAATGTGGGGGGGGGGGATATTTATTTTGAGACTGAAGAATAAATGGAACAGGGTTTTATTAGTAGTTTTAAGATGAACATTAAGTTATCATGCATCTCTATCAGTCCTGATAGCACCTACGTTCTGTTAACTCACATTGTCCACTTGCACTACATCATCCCCTTCAAGACACTGCAGGTCAAAGGTCACCAGACCATGGGAGTGCATTCGTAAGATGGCAAACCTGATTACAAGGAATAGAAGCGCAATTAAACCCTCAAAACTGCAGTCAAACACTTTGCCAAAAAGTAAAACAAAGCCCAAACAGCTGTGTTTACAGCGAGTCACAAATAAAACAGGAAGTGAGTTCCAAAGCCTTTAAATCCAATGCACAAAGCCACTAAAAATCACCCTGCACTCTTCTAAATGCTTTCCTTTGTTGCACTTAACTGGCCTATCAACGGTCATCCTAAAGAGTGTCTGAACACAGGAGCACACCTGGTGTTTTTAGTGGGGCGTTTGTGTGGTCAGGCATCATTATTGTCAGTTAGCTTCAACATTACACTTAGCCGTTACGGAGAACATGAAAAAACTCCATGGAATGTCCTGATTGAAAGGAAACTTGTCTCTTGTTTTTCCTAGCTGATGAGTCATTGCTAAAAACTCTATGTAATGAGAGGGGATTTAAATTCTGGTTCCTCCTCCTTTCAGCTATACAAAACCTGTTGAACAGATTTTGCATACTGCGCCATGTTGCGAAAGACACTGATGTTCTACTGAAGCTTTGAGGCAAAGCTGCTCACCTGCCGTTCTTGCCGAGAAACGTTGCCAGATACCCATGTCCCTCCGAGTCGTGGACATTCTCTGTCATTTCCTGCTCTTGAAAAATAGACTGTAAGCCACGTACAGTCGCAGAGACGTCAGCTAAACAGAGAGAGGGACAACAGACAGATTAATTTAACTTCTAATAAAGAAGATATTTTGACTGAGAGAAAAAAACTAACCCTAAGGCCAATTTTACTGCATGCGGCTCAACTCATTTGCAGATTTAAGATTTCTTTTTCTTTTTTTTACATGCAATAGAAGACAAATGCCTACAGGTTTTGAACGACATGACATTTTCTGTTCTTTTTTTGGTGAACTATCCCTTTAAGAACTGACAGCTTAAGTCACCATTCACTTTAATGCAACTTTTCTACTTTTAAAGTGTATAGTAAAGTGACAGCGAATAAATCATTTTCATTTTTGAATAAAATACGTTTAATAATCGAATGAAATGGAATCAAATAAATTATATTTCGTAATTTCCACCATAATTCTCATTTTATATGATAATTAATTTAATTCCAGGATTCAAATTGCGCTTGAATAAAACCTAGTTACCTTTAACCTAGTTAAGTACATCTACCCAATCAAGCCGATTCATATTGATTCCTATTATTTCGACAGCTTATAAAAGTAGGGTGAACTGCAACGTACAGATATGCTTATGCAGCCATAAATTTATCTAATATTAATCCAAAACATAGTACATGATAGTCTGCACCTGTCACACTGATCACAAAACAGATATGGCATGCTTGTGTGTATATCGAAGTATGATCGATGCGGTATGCACGCATGAATACTCATCTTATCTTCTTGCGATATTATTAGACAGTGAAATAGAGGCACGGCTGTCAAAAAAAAATAAAAAAAATAAAACCCGCTAGATCCAAAATATGTAACGTTACGGGAATAGTGCCTATAACGGGGTCACGCGCGGTTCATTCATAAAAACAGATAATATGCAAAAGGCAATATCTGTGTTAATATAATTCGTCTGGTAGTCAGTGCATATGTATGTTCATTTATGAGCTTCATTCAAATACATGATACAGAGCCAACATTAGCCTCTGCTAACACCGCTATGCTACCCCCAGAAGGTCAATTATCAGAGCAAACGTCAGGAGGACATGCACAACAAAAAAGCCATACGAATACAATAACACATGCATCCCGTGGCCATCTCGGCAATGCAGCAGTGGGACTGCAGCCTCCCTGCTATTATAAAGACAATAAAACGCTTACGGAGCAGTTGCGAGGAGGCCCGCATGTCTGCAGTGCAACACGAGCCCTCCTCTTCCTCTCCTCTTCCACTCGCCCCCTTCATTCACTTCACTGAAATTTACCTGGCGCACGGAGTTTGAAGTCAAGGGTGTAATGTAGCACTGCCATGATGGGGTAAAGCCGTCTGCCATGCCTGGATGAGGCAGCCGGAGGTGAATCGGTGGAGAGTCTGTGGTGACAGAGGGGTAGATGACGGGCACGCCGGAGGGAGGTGTGTTGTGTTCACTGCCGCTGCGCTAGTGCGCTGCGCTCTGTCCGTCTGTCTCTTTCTAGTCGAGCTCGGAAGTGGGTGGTAGCACTGGGCAGGTTGATTCAAATCAGCGATTCGAATCTTTTGACTAATTGCTTCACATAAGATTCGTTTACGGTCAGTGTATATTTTGGTTATTTTATTATTTTTATTTATGTATCTATCTATCTATCTATCTATCTATCTATCTATCTATCTATCTATCTATTTATTTATTTATTTATTTATTTTTGTTTCAAAAACAAGAATTGGCCTTAATTATTTATTTTTTTATTTTTTATTTTTTGTTGTTGTTCAGGGGTAGAGAAATGAATGAATATTCGATTTACACACGTGGGCGGGAAATAACCGCCCCTTTCTGCTGATTGGTCCGTCAAAGATCAAACCGTGCCGCCCGTCATCATCAGGTCTTCTGCAGCAGCAGTATTCAAACCGGTCCTGCAAGCACCCTACAGCACCTCACATTTTTGCTTATGTCTCCCTATACCTGACAAACCCATTTTAGGTCTTGCAGTCTCTACTAATGAGCTGATGAGTTGAATAAGGTGTGATAGATGAGGTAGACAGAAAATGTGCAGTGCTCGGGGTGGGAAACAGGAAGCCAAACTAGGTTGTGTCGAGCTATTCATTAGTCTGGTTGTTTGATGAGAAAAATATTAAATGTAGTTGCCATAAAACGGGTTAAGAATCCCTATAACTGCAGCAGCAGAGGACTGGTATTCTGCCTTGAGGAACTGCAGAACAGTGGTTTTCAAACCGGTCCTGCGAGCACCACCAGCAATCCACATTTTCTGTGTCTGCCTCATCTATTGCACCTGATTAAACTCATCAGTTTTTTTGGAGGATTGCAAGACCGGAAATGGATAGTCAGATATAGGGAGACATACAAAATGTGATGTGTTAGGGGTGCTTAGAGGACCTGTTTGAAATGAACTGCTCTAAAGGCTTATTTGGCCTACCTTCTTTTGTCAAAACACACACAAAAAAATGTCCTGCTAACACTTACCCATTTAATATCAGGGAACGGTGACTTTCACTTTTCATTCTATAAGTGGATGCAAATCTGTCATAAAATAATATATGCATCTCGTGGTGTATATTCAAAATGTACTGAAGGTATACTGTAGTTTGGTGAGAAACAAACCAAAATGGCAAGTTATTACATTTATGTAAATCTTGTGTTGCATTCATGAGTTTGCAGGAGCTCGCGTCATGCACAAGTGCATGTCTTTTTGAGATATCAGTCATTTTTAATTGCAATAAAACATAAGACTTCATTATAAAACTCAGAAGAGTATGTATTTTAATATCTCTGTTGTTCTCCTGTTCTCAGTCAGAATTATATTTTTTGTGTGAACATTATACGCCTATTCAGGGGCGGATTGACATAAGGGCTAGGCGGGGCTGAAGCCCCAGGGCCTGCTGATTGAGGGGACCCCACATGATTACCCGACATGACAAAAAAAAAAAAAAAAAAAAAAAAAAAAAAACATTATAAACGAGGCATTTGTTGCATCCAGTGGGGACATAATTACTGATTATAATGACTTATACAGTCTTAATATGCATTGCTTTGCATCGTGCCATATAAACATAAAACCATGTCTGCATTTGTGATCTGAGAAATGACAAACAACAAGCGCTACTCTACACTGCTCAAAACTGCTCAATAGCCGCATTTCCACTGTCGGGCCAGTGCGAGCCAGGGCTTGAAGCGGGCCGGGCGGGGCTCATAGCCCCGGGCCAGTAGCACCGAGGCCAGAATAGCGCAGGGTTTCCATAGTGGAGCTTGAAGCACCGCTGCACGTCACTAAAACACGCCCTTTACACGCCTCTCAGAACAACGTCATGCAACCTCATTATTTCACAAACAAAGAGAAGTTATCAGAAAACTAAGAAATAAGTCACTGGAACATGCGCGATCACAAAACAAACATGATAAAAGCGGCAGTTTGTTTGTATGCTTTGTTAAAGCTATATTCAAATTCAAAAGCATCGATGTTTTAACTATAGAATTGATTTAATTTATCAGGACTCAAAATTAATCACACATTAATACACTTATTTCTATTTCATTTATTTATTTTTAACGCTCATGAAAATATCCTGCTTATTCAGTCGAGTCTGTTTCTGTTTATTAGCCACAGTAGCCGTCACATTTAGAATGAATGATAATATCTCTATTTTTATAAAAGCTCCCGAACAAAAAACATTATTAGGCTATATTCTTTTATGATAGGCAACGTGAGATAAACTCTCGAGACGAGGCAGTGACAGATAATATAAGTTACTTAATAAATACACGATTGTGATAGAGAATAAGGAGCTGACGTCTGATTTCTTCGTCATATGGTAACATGTTTAGCGTGAATATCTTGTTCATCGCTTATAAATATTTCTGCCTTGTATGGTGATTATAATCAGGGTTCGAAATGACTTAGGACTCTTGGGGGGTCCCCTAAAATTGTATCATTAAAGGTTCTGAAGACTACCTTACTACACAATATATTTTAGGCAAAATTATATGGACCAGTTTTGAAGGTGGGATAATGGTCTTGGTATGTTTTCCCTTGCCCCGCTGCTAATATCTAGATACTTAAATTGCCACCAACCCCTGCCATCCCCGGTCCACCACTATAGGCACATAGAGTAAAATGAAATTCTGAAAAACTATCACTTCTTCTTTCTTTACTACTCCTTCCTCTTCTTCCTGAAAACAATATCATCTTAAGATTTGAGTAGCTCTTTTTGTAAAGTTCTAGGATGATTGGGGTAATTTTGTAGGGTAGGCCTAGTGCCTCTGCATAGAAAATATTACACAAGTAAAATAAAGCAGTGCTTTTGGTTTATCAAGTAAATTAACTGTATTAAGTTACACACATTGAATAATCAAATGTAAAATAACACTGCCTTCACTGTATACATTAAATATGATTCATACTATTAATACAGTTTACCTTTAGCTATAAAAATGTTTTTAACTTTCTTCTTTAGTTTTTTTTTTTTTGTTGTTGTTTTTATTATTAACTTTGGTGACACAAACAGCTGCAGGTATATTGAGTTGCTGTCCCTTTAAGACGAATGCATGTATCTATGGTAATGACACGCAAATGTTTTCTTTCTCTGACTGCGTTTACAGGGAAGCTCGTTGAAACGGACGATTTGACTTATTTTTTCGAGCACATCGTTAATTTTTTTTCTTCGTTCAAACACAAATTGATCAGAAAGATAAGGGAATTCGGTATTCACGAACTTCACGTGCTGTCTGCGACTGCGTGACTCTTTGCGTAGACAGACAGACCAGTCTACACTTGGATGTTTAACATAAATATATAACCTACTGATACAGCAAAGACAACGTCGGCAGTATTGACGGCAAAATATGCTACAGCATATTTCGTTCTGTATTGACAGGGAGTTTTTAAAGCAGAATTTAATGAGAATTTGATGCAGTTGCAGATACCATAGAGAGTAAGAGAAACACTAGGCGGGAGGCGCCGAAAAGCGCGCTGTTTTTGCATCGCTGATATCCACAATTTCCCCCAACAACAGCCATGTTATCACAATTCTCTTACAAATTAAGAAAAATAATATTAGCTTCTTTACCAAGCTCTCATGTACATTCATGCTCAAATCACATTCATTTTAATCAACTCACTGACTTTAATTAAGTCCTGGCTATCTTTCGTAATCACTGCTAGACAAGGAGATTGTTAAGATAGCTTTGAATAACTTGTCTAGCAGCTCGTTTCTGCTGTTAGCTGGCAGATCATTATGCTTCATACCATAACGTACAGTCTATGCTTCATACACATAAGTTACAACTAGCAAGAAACATGACAAACGTACTCTTCTACATTATACTGGGTATCTAGTTAATGCAATATATCGAACTCCTAATATTTTACTATAAGCAATTATGGAGATATAAAACACAATCGAAGCACTTACAGGATTTTCATTCAGGATTTCACTCTGCGATGTCTCGTTTTGCCGTGTTCATCTAGTAACGTGTCTGCGGGAGACCCACTGAACTCACATGCCCTGATTGCTGCCTCGCGTTAGGAAATAAATTAATTACTGTTATAAATACAAAACGTCACTAAAACCTATAATTTTCACAATAATTTTTTATGTTAAAAATATATTTGTTGGGGACCCCCCAAAATCCAAAAATGAATTCTTATGGGGGGTCCCTAATGACTTATGGAGGGTCCGGGACCCCCCAGACCCCCCTCATTTCGAACCCTGATTATAATCCACATTGGATCAAGTTATTTCAAACACTCGCTGCTGACTGAAAGAGAGTTTTGAGCTCGACTTATTAAAAAAAAGTGTTTAATGCTGGTGTTAAAGCTGTTATCTTTCTGAAATGATCCTCAGCGCAGACTCTCTATTTTTATAAAAGCTCCCGAACAAAAATCATTATTATATTTTGATGATATGCAACGTGGAGCTAAACTCACGAAACGAGACGACAGATAAAATGTTACTTAATAAATAAATAAATGTTGATAGAGAATAAGAAGCTGACGTCTGATTTCTTCAAGCGGTCATATTTTACCCGTGTTTACTATGGTAACATGTTTAGCGTGCATATCTTTTTCATCGCTTATAAATATTGCTGCCTTGTTTAGTGATTATAATCCACATCGGATCAAGTTATTTCAAACACTCGCTGCTGACTGAAAGTGAGTTTTGAGCTCGGCTTATTTTAAAACGTCTTTAATGCTGCTGTTAAAGCTGTTATCTTTCTAAAATGATCCACGCTGACGCTCTCCAGACATGGAGAAACTCCGCCTTTGTTCATAACCCCTCCTCTAGCCCCAGCTGGCCCGCTTTGGCACAAGGTTTTTCGTCGGGCCAAAAAACCCTGGCCGTTGGCCCCGAGGAAGCCCCGGCGAGGCACGATCAAGCCCCGGAAGTGACAGTGGAAACGCGACTGGCCCTGGCACGCACTAGCAGCCTGGTCTTAGCTAGATAGTGGAAACACGGCTAATGTAGTCTACTCTTTCAGGATCAGGAAACAGTCCTCCAAATGCACTGCACACATATGAATCAAAGGCCATCAAAGGCCAAAAAAGTATTTTCACTTTCACAATGAAACAGCGTTTCCACGACATGGCACCTGCGGCAACAGCGAGTATCAAAGTTCTGCTTTCTTTCTTTGCGAGAACATTTGGGCGGCATTATGCAAATCTTCTCACATCATGACTTAGACACGTGGGGGCGTGTTTAAACAAAGCATTTAAGGAGGGCGTGGCCAAGTCTTAACTTTTATAAAGAATATCTCTTTGGATTTGAGATTTTAGTCTTTGGAACTTTAGGGATCTTATCTATTTTTTAACAGCTTGTGACACTCCAAAGAGAAAGGAAAACTTGAAATCTCATTATATGACCCCTTTAACTGCAGAAAAATATGAATTAAATAATTAAGAGCCTGTAATATAATTGAATATTAATATTATTAAATGCATTTTAATTATTCAAAAAATATCATTTGTTTTAATCTGTTATTTATTGATAAATAATGTATTTATTACAACTTTCCTAACCACATGCAAAACATTTAGGGTACTGTGTGGGCCAGATGGGCACTAGTCCAGCCTTGATGATTGTCCTCTTCTAGGGCCAGAAAGAAGGCCTAATAATAAAACAATTAAAATAAACTGCTTATGGGAGCTATGCTCAAAAATTGTTGCTAATTCTAGAAATCTGTTTGCTTTGACTTCATATGGCATTAATGCATTTGTTATTTTAATTTGTTGTAGACTGGAATATTTTTATTTTATTTATGGTGTCATTTTGTCAACAGCAGACACTTAGACTAAAAAAATAATAGTAACGCCCTTATGTCATTTTAATTGTGTTTAGCCTTATGTATGATGAATATCTTTCCCTCTTTCTTGTGAACAAGATTGAGTCACTGAGCAAATAATCAGTTCCTTTATTCAGATGCTGTTTGCTTATGCTGTAGCCATATGCCTACGTTTTAATAATTATTTGAATTACTAAAAGCATTTTGTATACAACTTAGCTGCAAGTACATTGACTGTAGTTATCATGCCTTTAACTGAAATCTGAAACGTAAAGGCAGGAGGTCGGCTCGTAGGGGATGAACATGTTCTGGACATTGACGTGAACGCTAATGATTCGTTCAATAACATGGACTCGTGTGTAGAGTTGCCCTGAAGCGCCTAAACCCGGTCTGACACGTGTAGCGCAAATCCGGTTCCCCAGGGTGCAGCGTTGGGTTATCAGATAAAATGATCACATATTTTGTGTATTATTCTTCCTAACCGATAGTAGTAGATTAATTGCAAGTGTTTCCCCAACCTATACACTTTCAAGTATGGAGATAACATGTTCACATGTTCTCTGAGATTTTCATGATGAAGAGAAATCAGTGCATTTAACATTTTATGACTTTTGCTGCCTCTCATATTGTGGCAGTTTCAGATGGTAATAATACTATAATATTGATGTAGAACAATGTGACTAATGATTACAATATTAATGTTTTTAAGATTCTCCAAGAAAATTCATAGAATATCATATGCAAAATACATGGTAGTACCATGGTAATTTGATTTAGCATGAGTCTGCGCTCAATTCTTTAGTCTTACTACAGAACAAACCTGTTCAGTTCTTGTTTGTGGTCCACAGCACTCATAAAACCACTGTCTACAGGAACGCCCTGATTCCAGCCATTACATCATTTCCCTTATAATTCTGGCTGTAATCCAAGCATTTTAATTGCTAACTGAACTAGAATGAGTAGCACGCTTTTTTGGGGGCATGTGCATGTGATCTAAACCAGAGAATAAATATAGTTACTGTAAGTACAACCCAGCTGTCATCATCAGTATATTAGCTTCAGATGATTATGCAGTGATTCTAAGAAAATACACAAATCCTAAACTTTTTGGAAAATTATGTTTCTTTTGTTGTCATCTATAATTTAGAAATAATGTAACTGAATCCATTGGACTGTCCTGATGGCCAAACCCTCCAAATATATAACCTCAAAAAAAAATAAAAAAAATAAAAATAAAAAAACACCTTGTGTACTAAACAAGTACTTAATTGGTACTTAAGATAATGTCAAAACATCAAACAATTTATTGATAAAATTACTTTTTTGGAGATACTAGAACACTGGCACTTTCACATGAAAGTTTCATTTTGTTAAAGATCTTTCAGGAACACATGAAAAGGAATTTACGCCTGCAGTTATCTTCAGATAACACATATTTGAGCATACAAAACGATGTACAAACATCTCAATAAATATCATGCTTACAAAAATAGACAGTGTTAAACTAATCGTTTTAGTTCAACATTATTGCAAGAACCTTGCTGCTAGGGTGCAAACGGTCAGAATATTACAACATACATTATTTACAACAAACCAAGGCTTTCAACACACAACCACACACAGACACGCAATCATTGCATCCTGTCAATCCTTCTGTTACACTCATAAATACATGTACCATTGATAAATGTTAGTTTCAGTGAAACTGGAATTAACACTCTCAGTTAAGAAACATCACAAACAGAAAATCTATTAACCAGACAATGGCCATGCAAATCAGATTTCTACATCAGTAGTTTTATTCTTTCCCTAAATTAGTTTTTCAGTCATGACAGACTGCTGTAGGATAGAGTTCATTGGAAGTGCAGTTATTTTGTCTCTGATGGAGGCCAAAGTCATTATTACAAACACAAATCATTCAAAAGAAAATAAGTTTACATACAAAATAATGCCAATATCATGTGCAATAACAAAGCAAAGAAAGTGAGTGAGTGCAATGAGAGGACAATTGTAAAAAGCTGCAACAAAAAAACAACAAGAGTCAAAGTGTGAGAAATATTTCTTGGGAAAGACGTAGATGTTTGATAAAAGATACTAAGATGAACCCTCCAGGGAAAGAGAGCTAATCTTTTTTATAGGCAGATATGAAATGACTGCTGCTGTGTCTCTCCATCTCTGGCTACACATCCCGATGGATGATCTTAGTCTCTGCCTCTTGAAGTGGGATGTCCTGTCAAAACAAGACACCACGATTAATGATGTGCATTAAATTATGCAACACACGCCTATGATCATAATGATTTTTTTTTAAGGCTGAAAGCATAGACAGACTTTTTTTTTCAAGCTGGCAAGCAGAAGTCGCATGGCATCTTTCAAAAAAAAAATTTCATCTTTGATTATAAAGTAAAAAAAAAGTGGAAGACAAAAAGGGTTTTTCCCCATATAGCTAAACTGCCTCATGATGTCTTGCTTTCAGGTTCAGATTTTGATTGGTATATTTAAAAAAAACTGGGAACACTTTACGAAATGGTTTAATTTGTTAACATTAGTAAATGCATTAGATATCATGAGTTAAGAATGAACAACATTTTAACAGCATTTATTAATCTATGTTAATGGTAGTTATTAAAATATACTGTACTATTATTCATTTTTAATTATTTTTTGTTCATAATACTTTAATTAAAATGAACTAACTTGATATGTTAAATAAATTTCAGACTGTGATTAGTTTATTAAAAACGAATGAAATTTTGTTCAGCTAGGAAGCATTAAACTGATCAAAAGTTACAATAAAGAAATTTATAATGTTACAAAGGATTTCTATTTCAAATGCTGTTGATTTGAACTTTCTATTCACCAAAATAAAACATGATTCCAACAAAAATATTAATCAGCACAATTGTTTTCAACATTGATAATAATAAGAAATGCTTCTTAAGCAGCCAATCCTTTTATTAGAACGGTTTCTGAAGGATCATGTGACACTGAAGACTGAAGTAATGATGCTGAGTAATTCAGTTTTGCCATCACAGGAATAAATAGCATTTATAGCAATACAAAGCAATTGTTTTTACTTTGTTTGATCAAAATACGGCTTTGGTAACAAAAAGACACCATTAAAAAAAAGACACTTTTGAATGGAAGTCTATAAATGTTAGGTTAGGATTTAGGGATTTAAAAATGGTATCCCTAGAATAATACATCTTACACTTCTGCTATGAACTATGTTTTGTGGTCATCAGCTGCTATAAACTGTACCTTGAATGAGTTCTGAAGGATTCGCAGGCGGTGCAGTTTTTCATTAAGTAATGGATCATTGCAGCGGCGGACGAATGATCGCTTGTACTCTAATCGAGAAGAGGACCTGTGCTCATTGACAGGTGATAGATTAGTCCTCTCCAGAGCCCTGTACAAATCCACCAACGAGTCAGCCTGGTGCCTGCGCTCCCGCTCTGGACCTACAGAGGGCAGTGAAGAGCTACTTACAATCACACCATCATTTTCTCAACAACTCAAATTTTTACGATTAAAAAATTCCCAATTATATGGTTTAGTATATTAGTAACGGTAATTCTACAACACTCAGTTGTACAGTATATGACAGGAATTCTCAGCTCTGTCTGTTCATCAAGCTCTGTCTTTTCGGGATTGAAAACCCTTTGCATTAGTACAACTTGTAATTATCTTATTAGCTGTTTGCATTAAGGAGTTACACTTCAGAATGACTATCAGGAATCCAAGGGTAAAAAAGAGAGAAAGAGCAGCCCTAAAGCCAAATAACTCTGTTCCATCCTGAGACGACATTAACATGGACTGAAGGGACTCCTCCTCGTGTGCTTTGAGGCACAGTTTTGTTCTGAGGAACAGTGAATGTGTGGAACAGAACGGAGGGATGAAAAAGGATAGACAGGGATGAGAGCTGTCATGTTGGATTAGAAGGACTGCACCTAATATGAGGCTATTGGAGGTCTTAAGGGAGATGGGTATTCAGCTGAGATTTGCAGCTATAGTGCTTCTGAATCAAGCAGCAATATGTTCAGCATTACAGGCTACAAATACCAATAACTGGAGCAAAATGCAGCATCCTCTGAATGACATTTTGCAAAAAAATAAATAAATAATAAATCAAATCTATCATAACACCTAATAAAAAGCAGATGAGAATGAGAATAGAGATATTGCCAGGTTGCTATCAAGCCATTTTTTTAAACTACAAGTTTTTTTTAAAGTGCATGATTCTCATTGTGACTGTAATGCCTTCTAGTAAATTACAATCAACATTATTTCAAAAAAATATAATACTACGTATAATAATAATAATAAAATATTAATTCTGAATAAAATAATTATTATTAGATTAATATTATTATTAATACTGTAATAAAATGGCCTGTTAAGATAATTGATATCAGATTAATTATTAATAGTTATAAGTTATTCACAAAATTATTATTACTATTAAATAATAAACAAGATGCATTTTCAAATAAAAACAATAATAAACTGAATAAAATGTTCATATTATTATTCAAATATTCATATCAATACAGAATTAAAATAATGTGCTAAAATAATCAGTATCAGATTAATTATTAATGATAAATGATTCACAAAATTATTATAAATAATAAGTTGTTATTATTATTATTAATCATCATAAAATATTTATTTTAAATTATTAAGCAGAGCTAAAACCAATTCTGCATACTAATTAAAAAAATAATTAAATATTGTGGATAAATTATGAATAATTATAAATCAAAGTAGTTATAAAATATTTTGATTATGATTTTTATAATAATTAAAATATTCATAATGTTCAAAATGCATATTGGTTCAATTAAGAGATAAAAAACGTAAACAATAACTTGGTTGTTGTTATTATTATTATTATTATTATTATTATAGTATTCTTAAAATGTATTCAAAATGCATATCAGTTTACCACTATCAAAAACATGTTTGAAACTGGAGGGAAATTAATAATGTCATGATAAACAGGCACCCCTTAATAAAACTACTCACACACCTATATGCTACATATGCTAACCCACCCACTAACTTTTCTCTGTATATCTGGTCAAAGTTAGTTCCCAGTTTCTTGACCTGTGTGTCTGGCATGTGCCCGTCCCAGGTGGTAGCACTGTGCATCTGTGTGTTCAGCTGTGTTGGTGGCAGCCAGGATGGCATGAAGACCACTGTCACGGGGCAAGGTGAAACTGCGGTGCTTGCTTCCTACTCCACCACCTTCTACTCTTCCTACAGCTGTGATGGGCTTTTGGCTGGGCTGGGTGGGTGTAGTGGGTGGGATGTAGTGTTCTGGCGGCAGCCCGTGCTGGGCAGGGAGTGTCGACTGGCGGCGGAGCTCAACGGGCATGGCTCGACTGGGGTCGACAAACACAGAGTCATCCAATGGCAGAGTCTGGAGGAAATGGAGGCCAGAGCTGGTGAGGGGTGTCTCGATGAGGTCCTGCCATGAACGCCGCTGGCTAGCAGACTTTCGGCCAGGTGAGCTGGCGCTGCTCACACTGCCCCCATGTGTCTCGGAGAGGGGAGAGCGGGACTGGATGGTCTCTGTGGAGGGTGGGCGGATATGTTGGGACTCCTGGAACGGACTTGCCTGTAACACAGAGAGTTGGACAACATGCACGGTAGTTGGTAGTCTGTATATTTTACGACATTTAGAGTTTGGTGCTGTCACTACCGGGATACAAGGATTCACGGAGAGAGAACCAATTGCGAGTATGTTTTTATTAAGGGTAATCCAAGGAGAATAAACAGTCCAGGCATGAGTCGAAACCAAAACATCAGTCCAAACAAAAACAAAACATGAACACAAGGCAAAGGCACGAACTGACGGACATGAATTAAACAAGGACTCCGTGACACATACTAAAACAGACCGGGTTAAATACACAGGGAGAGACAAACGCTAATGGGAAATAGACAGAGTGTAATGATTGGTAACTAGTGACAGCTGGGTGCAATAATTCAGCAGAGAACGTGAGGAATGTGGTTCATAAAGTGACAGACACCGTGGGGGAGGAGGACATCTAGTGGATTCCCGGGGAACACAACCCAGACACTTTGACAATACCCCCCCTCTACGGAGTGGCTCCCAGACGCTCCACGACAAGACTACAAAACAGAGACCAGGAGGGAGGCGGACAGGTGGAGGCTCAGGGGGAGGGACTGAGGGCCAAAAAAAAAAAACATGGGGAACAGACACCAGAAGTGTAAACACAAAACAGGGAGACCAGGAGGGAGGTGGACCGGAGGAGGTTCAGGACTGAAAGGTCAACGGTGACTAGCCTTGTCTCTGGAAAGTCCATGGTACCTAGTCCTGACTCTGGAGGGTCAGTGGTGACTAGCCCTGACTCTGGAGGGTCATCGGTGACTAGCCCTGACTCTGGAGGGTCATCGGTGACTAGCCCTGGCTCTGGAGGGTCATCGGTGACTAGCCCTGGCTCTGGAGGGTCATCGGTGACTAGCCCTGACTCTGAAGGGTCCACAAACACCTGACTCGACTCTGAGGGTCAATAGGAACCTGACTCGACTCTGGAGAGTTCACTGGAACCTGACTCGACTCTGGAGGGTCAACTGGAACCTGACTCGACTCCGGAGGGTCAACTGGAACCTGACTCGACTCCGGAGGGTCAACTGGAACCTGACTCGACTCCGGAGGGTCAACTGGAACCTGACTCGACTCCGGAGGGTCAACTGGAACCTGACTCGACTCCGGAGAGTTCACTGGAACCTGAGTCGACTCTAGAGGGTCAACTGGAACCTGACTCGACTCCGGAGGGTCAACTGGAACCTGACTCAACTCCGGAGAGTTCACTGGAACCTGACTCGACTCCGGAGGGTCAACTGGAACCTGACTCGACTCCGGAGGGTCAACTGGAAACCTGACTCAACTCCGGAGGGTCAACTGGAACCTGACTCGACTCCGGAGAGTTCACTGGAACCTGAGTCGACTCTGGAGGGTCAACTGGAACCTGACTCGACTCCGGAAAGTCAACTGGAACCTGACTCGACTCCGGAGAGTTCACTGGAACCTGACTCAACTCCGGAGGGTCAGCTGTGACTGTCATCCTGTGCAGCGACGCTGGGCAGGCAGCCATCTTGGGCCATGACTCTGGACAGGCGGCCCTCTGGTGCTATGGTGCTGGGTTGGCGACCATCTTGTGCCATTGTGCTGGACCGGTGGCCAACTTGGGCATTGGTGCTGGGTAAGCGGCCATCTTGTGCTGTGGCGCTGGGCTGGCAGCCATCCTGTGCTGTGGCACTGGATTGACGGCCATCTTGGGCCATGACTCTGGACGAGTGGCCATCTTGGACCGTGGCTCTGGACCGGTGGCCAACTTGGGCATTGGCGCTGGGTGAGCGGCCATCTTGTGCTGTGGCACTGGGCTGGCAGCCATCTTGTGCTGTGACGCTGGATTGGTGGCCATCTTGGGCCATGACTCTGGACGAGCGGCCATCTTGGGCTGTGGCGCTGGCTAAGCAGCTGTGACGTGAACAGTCTTGGGAATACTAATACTAAGACAGACCGGGTTAAATACACAAGGAGAGACAAACGCTAATGGGAAATAGACAGAGTGTAATGATTGGTAACTAGTGACAGCTGGGTGCAATAATTAAGCAGAGAACGTGAGGAATGTGGTTCATAAAGTGACAGACACCGTGGGGGAGGAGGACATCTAGTGGATTCCCAAGGAACACAACCCAGACACTGTGACAGGTGCATCAAGAACCATAAATCCAGAAGGAAGGACAACTATAACAAGAGGGGCATTTATATCCCTGTTTTCCATTTTCTCTGCTGTCTTCTTTTACAAGCTCACCGCTGTCACCCTTAGTTATGCTCTGCCTGGAAGGAATGATCTAAGACAGCAGCACATTACGCACACACAACTCTCCTTCATTAAGATTACAGAGAGCTGGAGCCAGAAGACCACTTAAAAAAAAAGTGCCTTTTGACTATGAATTTACAGTGGCCACAATCATCCCCTGGGTCTAAATAATTCATGTGTCCTTCATCTCCATTCTATCCACCCCTTCACACCTCATTCTTCACCCTGCTCTCCCTCCCTCTTTTCCCCTTTATTATTTCCCCTCATTCGTTTCCTTCAGTCTTAGTTTTATTTATGAAGAAATTAAAACTTTTATTCAGCGAGAGTGCATCCAATTGATCAAAAGTGACAGTAAAGTCATGCTACAAATGATTTCTATTTTAAATAACTGCTGCTCTTTTGAACTTCTATTGATCAAAGATTTTTAAAAAAGTACATTAATGTTTGTTATACTTGAAGAACCTCAGACACTTTGATCTTCTGAGATACGGACAATACAAAGAACAGTGTATTAACAACATACAGACATCTGTTTCCCCATCTCACTGGGAGAAGATGCAGGAAATGCAAGATACAAGTCTGGTATCATTTGAATTGTCTCTCTGACTGGTACAATGGTCTCAATCTTGCAATAAGCAGACTAAAAGCTAAAACAGGTCCTAAGAGTTCAGAGATATGTTGCTTACTGTAGATGGTGTGCCATTCCCCAGTTTCTTTCATGCAAATTACTATCTGTCCAAATACAATCTGTGAGCATTAGATCATTCAAAAACAACATCAGAGAATCCGATATGGGACGAGTAACACTTATTGGTCTAGTAATACAATTACATGTCAGCAAGAACTCACACATTAACCCTCTGATGGTCTTCGTTTTCTGTATACACTCGTGTTTTGTGGGGTCTCCAGAGACCCCCGACATTAACATTTAATTTTGTAACAAGATAATAGTTTTTTTCTTTTACAAATGTAATTTTACTCTGTTTGTTAATGTTTTTACTCAACATTTGTGCAGTTTTTGGAGGGTTTCTGATATCTTTTAAATTTCTATAAATAAATAAATAATAATTATTTAAATAGGCCTTTTTACAAAAAAACAGCATTTTATGTAAAATTCACTTTATAAAAGACCCAGATTTCTAACTTTCATTCATGGGGATAACATGGATCATTTAAATGATTTAATGTAACATTTATACCCATTTTTTGGAAAATGCAGTAAAAAAAAAAAAAAAAAAAAAAAAAAAAAATCACTTTCACCACTAAATGGCTATAGAGCTCCACTATATGCTATTTGCTATTTGACTACCTGAAAGATATCTTTTCACAAGTTGGATTCAGTTGGATTCATATCTAAATATTATAAAATCACAATTATAACAAAAATAAATATTTTTTGTCAAAGTTTAGCTTTAGTTGTTTTATAACCTCACAAGTGTGTGTGTGTGAGTGTGTGTGTGTGTGTGTGTGTGTGTACACATTGTCGGTGTCAGTGTCACCACTTTATATTTGTGTTGGTTCTGCATTTTGGATGATTTTCTTTGACAAATGATAAGAGAACAGTTTTTATAGTCTCAAAAATGTATTTCTCTATGTGTGTGTGTGTGTGTGTGTGTGTACGCGTGTTGTGAGCAATATAATTTAGCATTGTGGATGTTTTTTGCATTGGTGGAAGTGTGCCACTTTATTTGTGCCATTTCTGTCGATTTGTTCTGCGTTGTTTCTGAGTTTTGATGATGAATTTAGTCTTATTTTTGATTGCGAAGACCCCGAGTGTCACAATTTTTGTCACGCTAACATAAAAACAGATATCATTCCAATTTTTTTTTTTTGTAGATCTAGAAAGTGTTGAGAGTCGTAGAAGGTTTCATACCATTTGGACAAAGGGAACATTTTTTTTAATTTTAGCAAAAGTCATTTGGGGTCAGAAAAGACCCCAGAAACCATCTGAGGGTTAAACACAGTGCAAACACAGGAACCCAAGAAACAACAACAACAAAAAAAGAAAGACAGACAAGACTTACTGAGGTGGAATGAGGGTAAGTGTCATATGGAGGTGGAGGGCTATCCTGTTTGGGTGTTGAGGACATCTGATCAGCGTCCTCGTGGTCACTCTCGCTCCAGTAATCTGAGGAAATGACAGCAAATATCCATTAAACACATGAGGAATCCAATAATAATGACATTTGAATGATGTGGAAAGCAGGCAGTAGAAGTAAATTCATTTGAAAGATGTTTGGGTACATTTCTTGTCTTCATTTTAGCATTTATTCATCAAAGGATAAAAAATTACTTCCTTTATTTTTACTGAAACGCCCCATACATGCATCCAACATGTACTTCATATGCATATATTTATAGGACTTGCAGACCAGACCACACAAAGTCAGAGTGGGAGAATAATTGATCCGACAGGCTTAGCGAAGCATGAAGGCATCTTCTCACCATGATCCTGTCGAATCCTCTTCTGCTCCGAGTGAGCTGTTGCCGCCATGTTCAGTCGACTGAGCCACCTGCGAGCAAACAAAAAAACAAACCAAAAGTTACCTGGGGAGCTCTTCAAGCTGCTGAAATGCAAAGCTGAAATAGTCTTTCGGGATGTCGCTAAAATTAGTAGCTTTGATCAGCTCATGGAAAATTCAATGAGATGCATTCAAGACTAGAGCATTCATGAGGAATTGACAATGTTTCAGATTACATTATGAGTCTTTTTTGCTTCTGTAGGCATCCTGGAAAGTTTCTTTTCATCTTACCTATTCATATCATCCATGTTGTCCGCAGCAAAGTAGAAGCTCTTGATTTTAGGATGGCAAGCCTTAAAAGCACTGAAAACAGGCAAGATCTACAAAGTCAGCATTGTATGCAAAGCTGCATTAAAGTTTTTTTTTATGAGAACTGTTTCACTTCTAGTTTATTCTAGTACTCACAACTTTTTGCGACATTCGTTGGCCTGATCAATGTTGAACTCAGGTAGGCTGACAAAGCCCTCTGCCTTCTCGTCCTGAGAAAGAACAGAGATGAAAAAAATGAGATATACTGATGTGTTCTGGGTAAGCAGTGAGTTTATGCAGGCAGTCTAATGGGCCATTTTGTGCTTTCATCATGAAGATGAATGACCTCGTGCCCTCACCTCTTCATTGGTGTACCAGTATAGGCAGGCATCTTTCAGCACAACCCAGTATTTCTTCCATTTCTGAGAGAAGTAACTCTTTGCATCCTTCTTCTTCCAGAGCCAACCCTCACAATCACCTTGACCCAAGTCCCTGCAGGAGATTCGCCGCTTACTAATGGAGGGCAGGGATCCAGCTGAGAAGGACAAAGAGAGAGAGAGATCAGAGACATCAGCGTGGGCAATATAAATGAAAGGACTGGCAGGAATAGTATCAAAACAGTGACTTTTTGATGTACTGCCATACAATGGCAGAGAAATGTCTTGACATAACAATTATTCAGAGTGAGAATCTGTGATTGGATTTCTGTAGGGAAAAAAACTGCACTGCAAAAATCTTTTCTCAATCGGAATTAAAAATATATATATATATATATATATATATGAAAGATTCTGAAAAACAATTCTTAAAATGTCATTTTACTTTAAATGGATTAAAAATTTAATTTCTTTAAATAAAACTTTATTTCATTAAAAATATGATAACATAATCTTTAATGTTTTATATATATATAGATATATATCATTTTTTTATAATTTACTAATTTAACAATTATTATTTAAAATACCAAATAATACATCTTAATTTTTTTTATTTCTTCCTACCCCGAATTCTTTTAGATTCTCTGAAATCAAAACCTATTGTTTACAAATGTCTTATTTGAAAAATTATTCAATATTTTTTCCTGGAAAAAAAAACTAAAACTTTTTTTAATACAATTATTTTTGCAATGTGTCAAGCATTTTAATGTAATAACTACATGCCAGAGGAAGATCCAGAGATGAGGTTTCAGAGCTAGCAGAATTCAACATCTGCCATCTTACCTCTTAACTTCACTTTCTTAGACCGGGAAAGTATGGACGATCTATCAAATGTCTGAAAGATATTAAATAAATACAAGATTTAAATTATTTCATGCCGCGTCCCTTAATCTTAAATTAAATCTACATTAAGTTGTCTTCAGCACACTCACAAGATAGACAGATGAGGTTTCAGATGTGGGTGTGGCCAGTGAGTCCTGCTGCAGGGTGGGGACTAGGGCGTAGTGGGCGGGGCTAGCACCTTTCTCACTTTTCCTTCTACTACGCCGACTACTGGCGACGTCCAATGTGGTACTCCTCTGTCCCTGCCTTGTCCTCACTTACATATCGCAGCAGGGAGTTTTCTGTTAATAAACATGTGGGATTATGAAACTACATGCGGTTCATAAAACAGGACAAATCACATTTTCTGTTTTTAAAATTTAATAAAGCAGTTTTGATTCTGTCTTTTAAATAATGTAATGGTTAGAGTTGAAATCAAATTATTCAGAGGTCTCAAAGAATACTGCTAAATCTCAAAGAATATGCTGTGTTGCACATGTACAAATTTGATATAAATTCTGCCAGCGTGACTAAAGAAAACATTCTCTCTGCTCCCACTCCTTCAGCAACAGAGCCTGGCCTCAACCAATGAGAAGCCTGCATCTTGGCAAGACCTCTATGTTGGAGTTACCATGGCAATGCAAAACCAAAAAAATCCCAAAATCTCAAAGAGCCCGTGAGATACTGGCAGAGAGTTCCTAGCACAAATGAGGTAAATGTAGGGGAGACGGGGACAATCTGGCCTAACGATGGACAAAGATTTTAAAATGTGCCAATGGGAAGGTCAGGGCTAAAGTGATGAAATCACTGCTTCAGCATAACCTAAGGAAAATATATTAAAGCAACATCCTACTCAATGCTCATCCACCCACATACAAACACACACACACACACACACCTCTTCTGATCTCTTTTGTCAGCTTGGTGGGATCTTCATAGTCTCCGACCCAGTTATATTCTACAGGCATGGAAATAGGCCTCAGCCGTCCTAGTACACATGCACAGAGAAATCAAAACAAAATCAAATAATACATTACAGCACAATACACATATTGGGCCAAGAGTAGAAGATTAAGTATAACTAAATTTTTTATGTTTACTGCAATTTATGGCCATTTGAATGCAATGTATATCTGTATATACAGCATATACTGTGTTGCAGATAAAAACAGCCTGCAAAGACCAAACATCATCATGTAAAAAAGCATGTACCATACGTAGTAGTGTTGTCCCTGTGTAAGGGTGGAGGGCCCTGATTCTGATCATACTCATAACAGTACAAGACCGCATCCTCATCTAACAGGGGGAATTGTCTCCGGCACTCCTGATCCAGGAAAGAGTTGGGCGAATCAGAACCTTTAGCAGCCTGCTGGCAGTTGCTGGTAAGATTTCCTATGTTGTCTCTGCAATGGTAAGTGAAAAGTTTTATAATCTTTTGCTCCACAGATCTTAAATGCAAACTAGACTTTGACTGTTCCAAAAAAGATAAATGTTTTCCGGTGCAAAAATTACCACCACAGTGCAGTTGCTAAGGTGTTTCTGGTTGCTTACTGGTTAAACCAAAAAGTTCCATCTCCAAATGGTCTGATGATATGGTCAAGTCTGGGGTCAGTAAGATTTTCTTAAAGAAGTTTATCATTTAATTTAGCAAGGATGAAATAAATTGATCAAAAGTGACAGTAAAATCATTTAAAATATTTCAGCACCTAGAAAGGACCTCTACTGCCCTGAAAGACAGCGGAGACCAGGACAACTAGAGCCCCAGATACAGATCCCCTGTAAAGACCTTGTCTCAGAGGAGCACCAGGACAAGACCACAGGAAACAGATGATTCTTCTGCACAATCTGACTTTGCTGCAGCCTGGAATTGAACTACTGGTTCCGTCTGGTCAGAGGAGAACTGGCCCCCCAACTGAGCCTGGTTTCTCCAAGGTTTTTTTCTCCATTCTGTCACCGATGGAGTTTCGGTTCCTTGCCGCTGTCGCCTCTGGCTTGCTTAGTTGGGGTCACTTCATCTACAGCGATATCATTGACTTGATTGCAAATTAAAACAGACACAATTTCAACTGAACAGAGATGACATAACTGAATTCAATGATGAACTGCCTTTAACTATCATTTTGCATTATTGAGACACTGTTTTCCAAATGAATGTTGTTCAGTGCTTTGGCGCAATGTATTTTGTTTAAAGCACTATATAAAATAAAGGTGATTTCACAAAATTCTACTTTAATTAAAAACTTTTAATTTGAACTTCTATTCAACAAAGAATCTTGAAAACAAATGTATCTCGGCTTCCACAAAAATATAAGGGAGCAAAGCTGCTTTTTACATTGACAATAATAAGAAATATTTCTTGAGCACAAATCAGCATATTAAAATGATCAATGACACTGAAGACTGTAATGGCTGCTGAAAATCCAGCTTTGCCATCAAAGGAATCAATTACATTTTGAAATATATTCAAATAGACATATCACCATATCACATTTTTTAGACTTTGTTTGCACCTTTTTTTAGTCTAGTTAGTTGTCATAGTTTCTGATTTGAGTTCTTCATTGTGTTCAGGTGTGTCTAGTATGTTAATTCTAGTTTGGTCTGTATACTTAAGTTCCTGCCTGTTCAGTTTGACTTCGTCGGGTATCGTCAATGTTATGTGTGCTCCTGCCTTCTCTTGCTTGAATTTACCTATACGTGGATTTATTAAAGACGGCTTATCTTTATCTTTGTTTTTGTGTGTGTTCATTGACACGTTTAAGTGAAAAGAAAACAGATATTTTAAATTATAATATTTCTCAATATTACTATTTTACTTTCTTGATTAAATAAATGCAAACTCGGTGAGCATCAGATACTTATTTAAAAAAAAAAAAGTCTTACTGACATGTTGACAAAGTGCATGTTGAAGTGTTTTCATACACACACACACACACACACATACATATATATACATATATATACAGTGTGCATCTGTGTACTAGTTTGTGTTGTAATACTGTACCTGGGTGTGTATGGGTCATCTGGGGGAGGGGGGATGAAGAGGTCCTGTAGAGCGCAGCTGTCCCGTCTGGATGGGGTGCTGAGGGTGCTTGATGGTGTGGCCACACCACTGCTGGGGCTGGGAGGAATGATGGGCTAAAAACAGTGGTACACTTAGCTTTAGCATTTCTAATATCCCTTAGGAAAGTTGTTAAAATAAGCTTTTGCGTTTTGATGCAGGCCATTTTCAAAAGTTTAGTATTAGTTTATGTATTCAAAACTCAAACATGGCTTTGATTTTGTGTAAATAAAATTTCTTCTCAGTGTCTTCAACTTTGCAGTTGTCATGACAATCAGTGTGTCTTGTTCGATGTCAGCTGTACAATCAAAACGGAAAAGATTAAATAAATATATGCAATTTAAAGACTGCACAGTCAATCGTCTAAAATGACATTCCACATTTTCGCCTAAGGGCCCAAGTAAAGCATCCTGATGTGCCGGGGCTTCAGTAGAGCAGCAGAGGAGATTGAGGAAAGAGGGATAAGCACCAGATTAGAGGTAAAATGATGAAAGAAAAAAGGGAGGTTGGTGTGTGGGGGAAGAGAGAAGCGAAAATTTGCCATGCAATACAGTTGGTCAAAGCCCTGAGGGAGGGGAAGAGTGTTCTTAATGCTGCTAAAAAAAGAACAGGCACAGACTGGGGGACTATGCCATAGCATATCATCACACACCACTTAATCCACGTACCGCACACATCCCATCAGTACCTGCAGGGCGAGGGGGCTTCCATCTCATGTTCTTGAGTAAGGCTGGGGCTGACGTGAGAGTGCTTTGAGGTCGTTTCTTTAGCGTGAGGGTCACACCCGCAGGATTGCTGCGTAAAGAGTTTACCAGGTTCTTCAGCTGCCAGCCCACCTACGCAAATCAAACACACATGTTCACCTCTTAACACAACACAGTCAGAAAAGAATTCAAAACATTATGTCGTCTTGATAACGGGGTCATTCTTCATGTCCCCACCTTATACTGCACGTTTTAATATACTGGTCAAATCAATAAAGAGATGGAAAACTATACACTTTACCATTCAAAAGTTTGGGATCAGTGAGATTTTTTAATAAGAAGTCTCTTATGCTCAACATGGCTGCATTTATTTTGTCAACAATACAGTAAAAATAGTAATATTGTGAAATATTAATATAATGTCAAATAAATTGTCTGTTTGAATATATTTTAAAATATTATGCTAGTAAAGCTGACTTTGAGCAACCATCACTGCAGTCTTCAGCGAATGATCCTTCAGAAATCATTCTAATATGCTGATTTTGTGTTTATGTAACATATTATTATTAATGTTGAAAACAGTTGTGCTGCTTATTATAACTTATATTATTACTATTTTTCATATCAATTTCAAGGAGATCCCTCATTGACCAGGATTGATCTGGCCATGTTATCACTCATTAGGTAAAATTATTGTGTGAAAATCGATACACTCACCACTGTCTGATGATTGACCTGAATGACCTCGTCACCAGCATGGATTTTCTTACAGCGGTCAGCTAGCGACTGAGAGAGGGAGACAAAGAAAGCCATTGGATTCCACATGATAAAACACAATTGTTTTTATAATTACTTGCACTACCAATGTCCTTTCTTCAGCTGAACTGTCCATGCATGTCATATTGAGATTGTACTGAAAGATTGAAAATGACCACTCACTCCCTCTGTAGTGCCCGTGATGACATGTAGGCCGTCATATGTTGATTTGATGTACATGCCCTAGGGCAAGGAGAAAGACACTTTAGAGCCATTGCCTGAAAATATCGGACACACTCTGGGAAAACAGTGAAAAATCGTGCTGACATGAAATGCAAGCACAAATCCTCTCTGACACACAGTGTTATTAAGAAGGGATAAAGGGGGAAAGAGGGAGGGTGTGTGAATGTTTATTTTTATCTATCTATCTATCTATCTATCTATCTATCTGTCGGTCTGTCTCTCTGTATAATAATATATAATATACTTTTCACCATCTTTAAGTCGTTTTTTAGACAAATATATAGGAACTCCTTTAAAATGGCTTTGAATCTCATGAGGTTTATGCATAAAGAGGAGAGATGAGAAATCTAGGTATCCTGATACCCACCAGTCCCTCTGTGGACCTTATGTTGTCCAGCTGTACCACTTCCAGATGGGCAGCCTGGGACACCATGGGGTCCGAAGAGAGGGAAATGATGTGGTCACACACGCCTGACAGGGTCTTACACTGAGGACAGAGAGAAAGAAAAGTGAGAATAAAGAATTTTAGATATCTTGACCAAGAAAGGCACAGTAAGAATCTCCTAGCTGAAGCTACTAATGGGCTTCAGTATGCTGATGATTTTGTTGCATGTTCACTGTGATGCTTCATAAGCACCATCTGCATTGGGACTGAGTGTCGCCAGCATGCACAATATTATGATGAGGTCCCATAAGCATAATACTCTATGATCTTGCTGTCTTCTTTGAATTGATCCGTCCAATCACAATTCTCCCTCAATCTGCTGCTGGTGACTAATCAGTGAAGATGTGTTCCTTCTGTTGCAAACGAAAACTCTCTCTCTCTCTCTCTCTGAGACGAAATGTGGCCTTTCCTGGTATTTATAGCAGAGAGCCAGCTGTACCCTGACTGACACTGCAGCATGGGCTAGCATCATGAATCAAATATGAATATTTCTCTCTCACACATCTCTCTCTGTCTCTCTCACACACACACACACAAAAACTCTTGCTCTCTTTTTCTCACTTTGACACAGATTTCTATTTTTGAACAGAGGAGCTAGATAAGGAGATTTATTTAAATGAATAAAGAGGTTGTGTGAAAATATAAATGTCACTCTTACCACATGCAGTATCTTATTTTCTGTCTCATACACTGTGCCATCCTAAAACACAAGAGAAAATGTTGGTTTAACAATTACATTTTAAAACCATTTTTATTACATTGCAGATATGAAGTTAAATTCATAATACGTTTTAAGTATTAAGTATTATTTGATTTAAATACAGTCTTATTTTGTCTTAAAATATTAACTATAATAACTGTATATTTTAAAATATTTTAACAGTACATTTTATATATGGCATTTCACATGAAAATTATATTTACTATGATTTTTTTATATTTCTTACTCCAATGCAAAAAGATTTTGTTTTAAGCATAAAATCACTAAATTATTTACACTTTATGCTTACTAAAACAACAACTACAAAAAAAACTTAACATATATATTCTCTAAAAAAAAGCCTCCTTGTGCAATTTTGTTTAGATATTTATACTGGAAAACGAGAAAGATAAAAAAAAATCCCTTTAGTGTTACATAAAACTAAATGATTATATAACGCTTTATAGTTAATGTGCATTCATGTCATGAAACTTTGATTAATATACAGTATATTCAAATTTTAATCATCAGTACTATTACATAATATTTGCTTATGGCATTTCAACAAAAGTGATAAAATGCTTCCCAGTTATGTTATACTAGCTTGTTATATCATTTCTGCTCTAATTGGTAAGCAGAGTTTTGGGATATCTCAAATGGGAAGATAAGCCTTGCTAGTAGGACACAGGGAACATGTTTTTTTTTTTTGGCACTGTGTCTTGCACCTGTCTGAAATAGCCAAAGGCAGCATCCTCTGTCTTGAGCAGACAGATGAGGAGAAGATGAGTCATCCTCCCACATTGAACCTGGTGCAATGCTTTTGCTCTTCCTCCTCTCATTTGCTCATTTCCTCCACCCTCCATCACTATGATTAAAAGTAGATTTCCAGTCTGTGGGTGAAGGAGCTCGGGGAGCTCGACTGGCCGCACACATGATTAATATTATACATATTGGGAATCTCCTTCAGCAAGCAACCTACACATCACAGGCTGATTCAAAAGAGAGTAAATATAGCTTGAGCGAATATGAAGTGTTTGAGTGTTTAATTAAGAGAGAATAACTTTATATAAAGTTTGAATGTGTGAAAGGCTCTTCAGAGTGAAGAAGATACAACATGAGACATGCAAGCCGTGGCATTTTTACACACACAGACTAATTTCACAGCAAGTATCTTTAAGGGCACATTCTACAAGCCTTCATATTTCTGTATTTCATATGTTCTGGGACACGCTTTTCTCCCACCTGGGAGAGTCTGTCCTCGCCCTCAATGGCCCATGCTAGAGCGGCACTATTTCAATCCAGTACAGAAAATTGAGAAGGTGAAAAAACCTCCATGACCTCATTCTAAAGAACCTTCTGCCTTATAATCTTTACCCTGCTTTCCAAGCATTCTCAAAAAAGACATTTCAGTCCTAGAGTGCTAAAATATGGCGTGACACTGGTGTGGGTGAAATGAAGAAAATAGACTTAAAGGGACAGTTCACCACAAAATTGAAATTCTGTCATCATTTACTTGCCTTCATGTCGTTCTGATTTCCACTATAAATATATATATATGTATATATATATATATATATATATATATATATATATATATATATAGAGTGAGATATTTAATAGTCCTAGATATGGACTTTTGTAAATTATTAAATAAAAAAAATAACAAAATCACTATCCACTTTCATTTAACAGAAACTTAATTGAAAGCAAAACAAGACGGGAGAAAGAAAGAAAATGTAAATTTAAATTCAGGAGTGAAATATTTGTTTAAATTTTTAATAAAAAATTTGAGTCCATACCTGCTGAACTATTGTGGTCAGCTCCAGACACAGCTGAATCACATTATTCCTGGTCATGGAGTAGTCTGCCACGGCAGCGAACGGAGACCTGATGAAGAAATAACACCTGGCATTAACCATTAGATCACTTCTAATCACAACCACATTTTGTGTCTAACCTTCCTTTGTCACGTTGCACTGCCAAATGTGTCTAAATCAGGCAATGCAGGAGATTCATGATGATGAATGAGAGCTTAAAGGAGGTGACCCAAGAAGGATGTGGAAAGAAAGGGAGATGAAGATGAACAAAAACAGAGAGAGACAGACAGAGTTAAAAGCGAGAGGAGAGAGTGGATTTCTCACTCCAATGCACTAATTCACAGAGGTTCGGGCGGCAGAAGGAAGCTCTGCTCACGTGCTTCATCATACAGACTGCAGAGATCACTGTCTTTCTATCACTACCACAGTCTTTCAATTAGACCGTGCTGCTCCCTTCTGTGGCCATAATAACTTATAGAGCACTGAATTTTTATCTTTCATCAAAATGTTATTTTCTATTATTTTTCTATATTAGTAATGTATTTACATTTTTGTCCAAAAGTTACAGCAAAGAATTCTATTTCAAATAAATGCTGTTTTTGTTAAAGGGGGGGTGAAATGCTATATCATGCATACTGAGTTTTTTACACTGTTAAAGAGTTGGATTCCCATGCTAAACATGGACAAAGTTTCAAAAATTAAGTTGTACGTTTGAAGGAGTATTTCTGTTCCAAAAATACTCCTTCCGGTTTGTCACAAGTTTTTTTCGAGTATGGCTCTGTGTGACGTTCGATGGAGCGGAATTTCCTTATATGGGTCCTAAGGGCACGTCTGCCGGAAGAGCGTACGCTCCCGTATAGCAGAGCACTGAGAGCACAACAGACTTCACTGATCAGAGTGAGAGCGTCGCGAAATGTCACAAAAGGAGTGTGTTTTTGGTTGCCAGGGCAAGACAACCCTGCACAGATTACCAAAGAAAAAACAGCATTAAGGGACCAGTGGATGGAGTTTATTTTTACAGAGCATCAACGAAGTTGTGCAAGTGTTTGTGTTTGTTCCCTGCATTTCGAAGATGCTTGTTTTACAAACAAGGCCCAGTTTGATGCCGGATTTGCACATCGTTTATTTCTTAAGGATAATGAAGTCCCAACGAAAAAGGGTCACGATCGTGTGTTGGAACCGCAGGCGGTGAGTAAAACTGCTTCAAATATCTCTGTGTTGTTAACTTAGCTATTGGCGCGTAAGCACATCAAGTAAACAACATGCAATGTTGTCATCAAACTGCACTTTCCACATGTACAGCTTAAAAAAAAAAAAAAAAAAAAAGACGACAAAGTGGAACTTAGTCATTTTCCGAAACCGCTAAGCAAATATATACAGTTTCAGTACATACCACATAGAGACGTCGTTGCTGATGCTGCTCTTGTTAAATTTCAGCCTCTGGATCTGATTCTGGATCATAAATATACGCTGAATCTGACTGTTAGCCGTGGTTTGTTTTGGATGATGGTTTTTTTCCTCACGGTAATGTCACAGCTTCCAGACGCTCTCAACTCAAAAGCTTACTGGCGCTCGTTATTATTTAGCTCCGCCCACACGTCACGCCTCCAGCCGCTCGTGTTTTTCCCGGGAAAAATCGGTACAGACTATCTTTCTCTTATAAATATAATAAAACTAAAGACTTTTTGGAGTTATGAAGGATGCAGTACTACTCTATAGGTACTCAAGATTAACAGGATATTGAGTGAAAACGAGCATTTCACCACCCCTTTAAGAATCTTGACAAAATGTATTATGGCAACTATTTTCAACACCGATTGAAATGTTTCTTGAGCACCAAATCAGTATATTAGAATAATGTCTGAAGGATCATGCAACACAGAAGACTGGAGTAATGATGCTGAAAATTTAGCTTTGCCATAATTTTTTGAAAATATATTAAAATAGAGAACAGAAAAAACAAATGTGCGTGTTTTCCCCCAAATGTTTTTCATGACACAGTGTCATAAATGGTGCAAACCCATCTCCTGCTTACAGTTTTAGTCAACAACTAAATTTTTTCCAGATTTGTTCACATGGAACTTCAAAATTAACCATTTCAGATATATCTAGTGTGATTGACCTAAGACATCGACTAGCAAAAGCACTAATCAACTAGTCGACTAGATGTTGCAAACAGTATCACTGAAATCTTCTCTACTACAGAAGAAAGAACATAAGCATCCTTTATTTTAATGAGTGCACTGAGCGCACATATTTGACTCCGGGGTTGTTATCTTACACTTTATAATAAGACTGTAACAAATGAAAGTGGATCACCCAGGACTGCACTCCTGCTGTCATCGTGTCTGGGGAGAATAAATGAGAGAGACCCAGAGGCCAGGGAGATACAACGGCAGATTAATTGCACTCTGGAATTATGAATGTGCGGTTACACAGTAGACTTGGCGTACTGTACTAACGAGGAGGCGTGGCCAGCAAAAGCATCAGCTGATGAAGGAATTAACACAAACCCACAAAATGAGACCTCGCGCACACACTTGAGAGAATAACAGAAGCGCTTAGCAGGCACGCTGGCTGCTTTCAGGGCCAGCTCTTCTGAAACAGAAGAGACTTACGTAAGCGATTTACTCATCTTTTGTTTGTCAGCTGATTGCTCATGGATATTACATAAGGAAATCAGCGTGAACGTGTCATCTGTGGCCTCTCGCATGACCTCACTGATGAGTTCGAAACAATGGATGGACAATTAGATGAGATGAGGGGTCATGTGGCCGTACGCATGGTAGATAAAGGAATGGGATCACTAAGGCTGCTTTGATCGAAACTTTGTGTTTGCTAAATACAGGAGCCCTTAAAGACACTTTTGGACGCTGTGAATTAATGGATTCAAACATCAAATAATAATGAATTTGTGAATAATGATAAATCCATTGTTTTATCATCAATAAAGTTTTTTTTTTTTTTTGCAAAAAATATGAGCTTGTGCTATCTTTCTTTAAATGGCATTTTAATATTTAATATTTTGTGAAATAATGCAATAACATCCAAAAAAAATTTGTGGCTAAAGCTTTTATTATTAGCTTGAATTTTTATATTTTTGGTTTTTACAAAAATTAAATATTTCAAATTTATTTTCTATTTATATCAGTTTAAGCAGTTTATATCAGTTTTTTTTTTTTCAGTTATTTGCCAATGCAACATTTTAAATTTTTCATTGAATATTTATATTTTATTTTCAATTAACAAAAACTATTTTAATAGTTTTAGTTTTAATTAACAATAATTAAACAATAACATTTATCACATAAAAAATTTAAGTACTGGTGTTCAAATCCTATTTGGGCCACTATATATGCAGCTGCACATTTTAATAAATTTGAAAATGTATCTGTATATATATCTGTGTTTGTGTCTCTTTGCGGGACTAACCTATCCAACCAAGCCAGCAGGCTCTTGGCAGCAGCGATGAGGTCCACTACAGAGGTCAGAAAGTCATTGGGAAGTTTTCGGGTGGCTCTGCCGTCATAGTGACCGCCCCTCCGCCGGCCTATTATGAAGTTCTGCAGGTTCTTGGCTGACGAGTTCAGCTTATGGGTCAGAGTCTTCAGGTTCTCTGTTTCTAGTCCATAGTTCTGAATAAGAAAGAGAAAGTGAACACATCATGATCTCCAAGAAACAGCTAAAGACAACTTTTTTTTAAGCATGGCTGAACTATGACAATACAAAAAATATTTTATCTACTTTATAGAAGTTTCATTTCTGCTCCAGTTTCTGTAATACTGTAGTGTTTACCTGAAACTCTGTAATGTGGCACTGTATATATTTCTGACTCTTGTCTTGTGTGACAAATTACTTGTGATGTTCCACATTTGTAATTCGCTTTGGATAAAAGCATCTGCTGAACGATTAAATAAACATGCAGAACTAAATGAAACGGAGGCAGACAATGAAAAGGATTGTATTAGCAAGTTAGAAAGTTAGGGTAAAGGGGAGGTCAGAGGCACTCTGTGATAGAGCCTCAAGTTCTCTGGGAAAAAGTTGCTTGAGTGGTTTTAAATAATGGAGGAAAGAAAACGGAGGACGAGAAAAGGATTATTTAGAGCCATACAACTCAAACTCTGTTAACACACTGGCGATGTTTACATACACACTTTTTGGTTCAGATGGACTAAATTTATTACGATTGATGAATCTGATTGTAGTGTTTACATGAATGCTAAATAAAGTGATCGGGTTGATGAGTGCATTTATATGTCACAAGCTTCAAATCACAATAGATTTTTTTTTGACATGAGCACACTGCTCAAATAGTGAAAGTGACAAGTGAAAGTGACATATAGATAATATCGAGTTTCTCACTGTTTGCACATAATAACCACTCTCCTGAATGGTTTCTTTAGTTTTAAACAGCATAATTAATATTTAACTGTTTATCGATAAATATACATATAAACCGCTGTGCTGTGCTGCTCATATTTATCACAGAAAGAAAAAAAAGAAAACAAAACAAAAAGCCACTCCACATGCCCAAAATGGGTTGCCTGTGGATGAGTATCCAAAACTAGGTTGTCCTGCTCCACTTCACAGTAGGGCTGTCAAAATAGCTGAAAAACTAAATTAGAGTTTTGTACTTAAATGTTATCAAAATTCGAATTATTTTCAAATTTAAAATCCATAATTTAAGTTAGGGTGAAGAAAAGCTTTTGGCTTCTCTCCTGAGGCCACAAGAGAGTGCATCGAGCAAAATATTACCAATGCACATTTATTCAAAACATAAGAAAACATGACTGTGGAAAAAAAATACATCATCTTTACAATAATGTTTATAAACCAATTTTAATTAAGTTGCTTAAAAATCTATAAAGAAAACAGCGTCAGGTATGCATGCATAGTTAAATACAAAGGGCGGAAAGCCAGTCACACAGAATACATTTTTTAATTTAAAAACATGAGATGCAGTGGGATGGGGAACAAACCCCCATCCCCCCCCCCCCCCCCCAAAAAAAAAGTCTCGAGATATGTTTTTACAATGTTGAACTTACATAAATTTTACATGGCTTTCTAAACATGCAGCTCTCTTGTGCGAGATTTTATAATGAGAGGACACGCATTCATACAACATTTTATTCAAAAGGAAGAGCCAATCCTCCTTGTGTCATATGTCATTACATTATTCTTGCGTCATTGCACATGCGCAGTTCTTTCAGTTTCGTGGTTCAGTCTGATCGAGTGTTTACATGCATGGTCAATCGTATTAGAAGAGGAATAAACCAACCCCTTCAATCTGATCGAAATTTCATTCGGATCGAGCTCAATCGGATCAATTAAGGCTTTTATATGAATGATTTTCATTCAGATTGAGCCATCAATCCGATTACAAACAGATTATTTGGGTGCATGTAAACATAGCCACTGTCATAGGGCCAAATACCATGCTAGAAATATATATAAATATATACATGCTGTTCAAAGGTTTGGTTCAGTGTAAGATTTTTAAAATGTTTTAGAAATAAGTTTTTTTTCTTTATGCTCACAAAGGCTGCATTTATTAGATCATAATATATTAAAAACAGGAATATTGTAAAATTATACCTTTGCAATATTTTACAATGCTGAAAATATACAATTTTCAGCATTGTAACTCTGTTTTGAGGGTCAGGGTCTGTCTTGTAAAAGAACCCACATGAGAGATAAATGAGTAATCATATTAAATGCAGCAGGGCTCCATGTTGGACAAACCCAGAGAAGCGTTACATAAGAGGCTTTAAGGCACTAGCTGGGCTTTAGCACATGACATAACAAATGGTGGGGAAAAAAAGAGGCCAGTTTGCAAATATATTGGCTAACATTCCCCATTCGCCCTCCTTTTTCTACCCTCTTCCTTCATTCGCTCAGGACACACTTTTCTTCGCTTTCCCTCTGAGCCTTTCTCTCCTGTTTTAATTTGTTATCCTTCTCTCACCCGACTGCTGCCAATTTTCTACTGACTCTGCCCACACAATCTTTCGTTGCTCCGCCTCTCTTTCCCTTCTTCTGCATCAGCTTTCTTATTTCTCTTGTACCCCGTCAGAACAGCCTAGAATCCATATGCAGGATGACAGTGGGAAATGGAGGGATAATCCGAAGGATTTTCAAGGATTTAAAGTGTTTGTTTTGGCAATTATTAATTGCACAGGATGCAATTACCATAAATATACAGGCAGCGTGCAGGGTTAGGTGCTTCAGGAATAAAGATAAACATGTAGTACTTGATCATTTTGTGCATTTTAATATACCAATCTCTACAAGAGAGATGACACAGACCCTCAAATATGATGATCCTCTTTCTTAAATGCCCCTTGCCTTCCTATATATTTTTCAAAATATTTTCCATATAATAATTAACTCACATGTATAACATTTTTATGTTTGCATGCATGATTTGTTTATCACTTTGTTTGTATTACATTTTATTTTACAGTCTGTTATGCGCAATGATAAGGATTTATATATATATATATATATATATATATATATATATATATATATATATATATATATATATATAAATGATTATTATTATTATATATTATTTAAATTATAATTCTAAATTGTCACTTTTTTTACACTTTGGAAACCCTGATCTATAGAACTAGGTGGATGTCATATATTGTGAACATAAATAATAAATCATATAAAATACAGCCATGGAAAATTAAACAGGTGCATCCAGAACTGTAACTATGCATTTTATAATTTCTATTATGCCATTTCATTTATGTTATTATAAAAAGAATACACTGCCATTTAACAAAACGTTATTAAAACACACTTACTTGGTAAAGCAGACAATTGTTGTGTGGTGAGAACACAATGCACCTGTGTGTGTGCTGTGTGCGTGCTCACCAGTGCACAAAGCAGGTCCACAGCCTCCAGAATGAGTTCCTGGTGGCCGATTCGAGAAACACCCAGATCCTCGAGCTCCTGATGGGTGATTCTCAACAGCTGTTCACCGCCCACCTTTTCCTGCTCAAAGTTCTTAATGTACTGCAGCAGACAGTCATCCAAACCTTTAAAAGAGCAACGCACAGCTAAATCAAACATCAGTCAAGTTGCTAAAGCATCTTGGATAGTATGTATTCATTTACAAAACAGTTTTATTAATACGTTTGGTTACAATCTGATGAAATGAGACTAAAACAGACATTATAAGCAGCTCCCAACATAGGAGTGTGGGAGCCGATTGCGTGTTTATGTATGTATAGCACAAATAAAAAAAGATCTCTAAAGGACAGTAGTGAGAGATTGTGAAAGTCTTGGCACACAGCTGTTTAAACAGGCCTCATTTTGTGGACCGGCACGGACTGAGACACACAACTTTGAAATGCTTTGCTGTCATCAACAGACGTCAGTGGACTTCAAGCACTATTGTCACTAATAAGGGAAGACCTGTTTGGCAAGAGCTAGCTGTTGTCTGGGAAACACATGCCTCCCCCGTGCCCCCTACCCTTCTATACTGATCCTTTGCAATTGTTTCCTTCTCCCACAGATTCACACAAAACAACATATATTTATAGAAGAGAGGCAGAAATTCTTTAACACATTCAGCTAAACCAAAAGATACATGTTGATTTGAGATCATTTATGTACAAACAAGCAGGTAGTTATTTCCATATTATTATGGTGTGATTCAACCATTCTTAGGACTACAGGCTGCAAAATATGCAAATAAAATGGTCATTGTGAGCATCCATATACAGTACAGTGGCATTTACCAGCATAAATCAGCATTTCAACAAACATAATACCCGATTCACAAAGACTTTTATGAACCAATTTTTTTTATGAGTCAGGCAAAAAGATCCACGAAAAGTCTCATATTGGCTTATGAGCTAGCAATTTGAATCAGATTCACTCACAGTAAATCATACTGGGTTCACTGACTCCCTCACTGAATTGAAGATATAAATAATAAATTAATAAATAATATTTAAAATAATTAATTAAATATTTTGCAAACACATGGTCAAGGCTCAAGGCTGCAAATTCAATGCAACAAACAATTAATTCAATGCTATGAATCAATGAATGAATGAATAAATAAATAAAAGTCATTATAAAATGATACAAACTCTCATCAGAAAAACTTTGCAAACATCCACATGTTGTCTCTTCATTTATGATCTGGTTTATTGTCAGCATGCACCAGCATTTCAAAAACAAAAAGCATAATGCAAGTTATGTCTGATTCATGAAAAGACTCTTATGAGCCCATTATTTCAGATAAGTCTGTTTAAAAAGATTCATGAAGAGGCCTTGAATTTGTTTGCAAGCTAATGGCTTGAATCAGAGTCAGTGAACTGAATATCAGGTTCACAACTGACTCGTGAGTGTTATAATTACAAAATGTTTAATAAATCAACTAATGCAATTAAATAATAACAATAATAAATCTTTCACAAAAAAAAAAAAAAATGTATAATGGTCATTCGAGAACTAAAATGTAATTTGGCTGCTAAATCTTATTAAATCGAATTAACTTATTAAGGACCTTTACCTCAGCGTTTTCCATATTCACTTCATGCAGCTCCCTCCTTCTGTCCTCAGCACTATTCATTTCCTCTCCACCACCCTTAAATTCCCTCACAGACTTGTATTCCTTCTTTTATGACTCCTTTATATTATTATCTGCATGCTCATTTCACAACAAAAGACAAGGCTGCAGAGCATGTAATATGCCCCTTTCATCAAATCCCTGATATTCATCTCTCTGTGGCATACATCTAATGGATTGTGAGGAGAAAGTTCAGATATTGGCATGATTCAAAACTGCTGAAAGCGAAGGTTTCAAGGCTTTGCATGCAATTTGAGGGCTTAACAAATCTGCTTCTTAACCATGCTGATCTAAATTCCCTCCAAATGAAAGAAATCATCACGTTCATTGCTGTACGTTGCCATAGAGACGCTATAAGGACGGGGAGAGCGTTTAAGTAGGACCTCATTACCAAAACAAAAAACTGGCAGTGACATGAGAAGCTTATATATGACAAATAAAGAAAGAAACATCTAATACATCGATGGACTATTCAGAGATATCAGCTTTTGTGTGGTGTTTGCATCGTTATGCTAATGAAATATTATAGGAATATTATTATTAAAGCGCTGTTTGACTGTTTTTTTTCTAGGCTTGTTTGTGTTTATGGGGTGCATTCTTACGTGTTCATGCTTTGTTTTTTAAAAACGCATTATTTTTCACATCATTTACCTTTATTCCACACCAATCTGTCCATTCTCTGACAAGCGCCTCAATTTATTTCCGTTTTTATGAAGCCCCTCCCTCAGAAATACACGATGGGCTGAGATTTTTCAAGAATAATCTTTGTGTGAATCCGGCATTAAACTAATCGAGATTGAGGAATATGTCCTCAGCAAAATGTGCTGCACATAGTTTTACATGTGGATTATAATTTTCGGGAACCGAGTTAAACATAAATTGTAACCATTAATCTCCAAGTACAGCGTCCCTGGGAAGCCCAAACAAAGATGATTGATGAAAATAACAGCGTTTCGACGACATGGTGACAAACACAAACAGCTCTTCCTTCTTCTCCGTCGGAGCGCAACAAGACCACGCCCCCTTTTTTGTGTATTCATGTGGGCGGAGATTAGTCAAAAAACTGTTTTAGTGACATCATTACTACAGGAACTAGAGGGATGTAGTCCAAAGGGGTCATTTTTTGTAGGCAAATTCTGTTAAATAAAATATCTCGCTTGGCATTGAACTTTGAGCTTTAGAATTGTACAGATATTATTTATACTCTAACAACAACATTACACACTAACTAAAGTTTAAAACATGGAATCACGAAGAAGGGGACCTTTAAAAGATATCTCTGATTAACTTTCAGCACTGCTACTTTTCATATATTGTTTATACTCAAACAGCAACATTACACACTAACATTAAAAAAGTTAAATCGCAATCAACCACCCCTTCAAGACTCTCAATAGTTGTTCTAAATAGCAATGGTGTAGATATATTTTACCATGACAGATTCACAACAGAAACAAGTCAGGAAAGGCAAAGCATTTGTTTTTGTCAGAGTAACTTCCCCAATAATTAGAAAAAGCAACATGAAATCAATTGTCTTTTCAGCAGTTGAACTAAGAGAGTGTTGCTCTTCCTGCGGCTGAGTGAGACAGTCCAGCTCACACAGCGGCTGTGTACACAAACAGTAAACTCATTGATTAGGAGGACATTAATCTGCTGTTAATTGCAGCCGCTGTGGTTAAGTTGTATTAGATACTACAAAGAAGAGCGCCGCACATTCATCTGGGGCCATTAATCTCTGTAAAGTAAAGCGAGTGATCGGCCAACAGTCAGAACCGAGGAAGATGCAGCGAGAGGGTGAGAGTGAAGTAGCTTAAGGAATAACTGAGTAAGGAGACAAACTTGTGCTGAAGAAGAAAATCTGATTGTAGCTTTACAGTACATTGACTAAAGCAGCTTACTGGTCCACTTCAGCTGTGACCTGAAATCCTCTAAACTGTCCTGAATCCATCCTTTGGCAAAATGTGTAGCCCAGAACCAAAAGAGGGATCAAGAGCTTCATAACTCTCTAAGCAAGCCATGCTTACTTGAGTTACATAGAGATATAGAGAGTTTTCCCTCAATAAACTCATTTTGCTGCTTGATATTAAGTAAAGTTGTTGTTGCAGTGGTAGTCGTGTAAAATAAGGCATTAATACATGCTTTATAAGTACTAATAAACAATCAGCAAATAGTTAATAGTGAACAGTGTTCCATAATCTTAAGCATTACCAGTTATCTAAAACTAAAACCATTTAAAAATGTTACTTGGAAAAAAAAAATGGCAACTGAAAATATTTTGTTTTTATTATTTCAGCCAGTTGCCAAGGCAACATTACTCATTTTAATTTTTTTTTAACTTGATGTACTAAAATAACTAAACCTAAATAAAAATTTATAGACTATGTAGACTATTAAAACTTTATTTAAAAAGGACAAAACACCCCAAAAAATGACTACAATTTTAATTAAAATTAAATTAAAACAGAAGAAAACAATAATAAAATGAATTCAAAATTTTTATAAAAACTAGCATCTCAATGATATTAAATAACACTGGAATGGAAATTCGAAATGGCAGCACAATAAAAGTATGACAAAAATCAGTCGAATATGACTTTTACACCATATTTAAAGTTTATATATATTAATGTACTTGTGTAAGGAACAGACCGAAATTTACCACGTCATTCGTTAATAATCTTCCCATCCAGTGAGCTGATGCAACCAGATCACTTGAACTCAAGAACCAGATCCTTCTAATTCCTGAATTAATCATTCAGACTGGTTTTGTGAAATGGATCAACCAATTTACTGATTCATCCAACTCAAAAATACAACCTGATTGACCATAACACTTGTTCAAAATGGTCCAAAGGAAAGTACTACAGGACAGGTTTGGAACTACATGAATTGTAATTTTTGGGATGAATTATCCCTTTATTGATGACACACTGCTTTCCCATTTCAAGACAGATAATTTCTCTGGGGTAATATGCAGGAATCTGTGTAACATTTGCACAGCTACTGTAGTTATTTTACAGTGTCTGTCAACAAACTGCAAAACAGTCTGTGTTTGGCCGATATGTGTGAAATACCTGTTGAACTGCTCAGTTAAATAGATAAGTACAACGTGCATTTAATCAAGGCTACATTTAAGCTTTATTGTTAGCAGTTTTATTGGATTTACTGCTATTATTGTGCTCAGAAAGCCCATGGCACCACTCTCAGGGGGGCATAGGAGTGAGTCACAGGAGGCATTGAGGGGGGCAGAAAAAAAAGAGCATTGAGGGAAGGTCACAGGGCTTTTCTGCGCTGGGAAGGCTGTTGTCCAGCCCTCAGCGGCATCACCTCGGGGTCATCACTGAACCGTATGCTAATGTTAGAGCTGCAACATAGTAATTGCAGTGTTCTAGGAAACCTGTGAATAAGGGTACAGGAATCACTGTCTAGACTGTCTGGATTTACACAGAGAATATGTCTTCAGAAATATTCAAAACCGCAACAGTTACTATATAGAACAAATCTTTCGCTAGAGCCGTGGTGCTGCGGTAGCGCACATGTACACTCCACTTTTTTTGAAAATAGGCTCATTTTCCAACTCCCCTTAAACAGTTAAACAGTTGAGTTTTACTGTTTTCAAATCTATTCAGCCTATCTCTGAGTCTGGTGGAAGCACTTTTAGCTTAGCTTAGCATAGATCATGGAATCTGATTAGACCATTTTATATTTTATATTTAAGATATTTTATATTTAAAATTTAAGATATTTTGGATGAAAACTTGGAGGCTTGAGACAGTCCCTTAGACTGCCAAGTAAATAACAGTGTCAAGGTCCATAAAAGGTTTGAAAAGTCATCGTCAGAATACTCCATCTGCCATCAGACATGCAATCTAGGTTATATGAAGTGACGGGAACCCTTTTTGTAAGCAAAGAAAACAAAAATAACTCAATAATTTGTGAACAGTCTCCTCTCTGTCACTCCATATCACCATGCTGTGTGTGCTCTTATGTGTCCTCTGCACCGTAAGAATGCACTGTATTATTTCAAATTAAAGCTAAATACACTTTTCTTCGCTTACAAAAAGAGTTCCCGTCGCTTCAAATATTACCCAGATTGCACGTCTGATGGCATTTGGAGTATTCTGATGACCACTTTTCATACCTTTTATGGACCTGCTATTTCATTGGCAGTCTATGGGACTGTCTCAAGCCTCCACATTTTCATCCAGAATATCTTAAATTGTGTTCCGAAGACGAATGGAGCTTTTACGGGTTTGGAATGACATGGGGGTAAATGATTAATGACAAAATTTTAATTTTGGGGTGGAGCAAACCTATAAGTCTGTGGTTCTTTTTTATTTCTCATCTTCCTCTTGACAATACCACATAGATTCTCTCTGGGGTTCAGGTCTGAAGAGTTTGCTGGCCAGTCAAGCACACCAACACCATTGTCATTTAACCAACTTTTGGTGCTTTTGGCAGTGTGGGCAGGTGCCAAATCCTGCTGAAAAATTAAATCAGCATCTTCAAAAAGCTGAAGAAAGCATGAAGTGCTCCAAAATTTCTTGGTAAATGGGTGCAGTGACTTTGGTTTTCAAAAAACACAATGGACCAACACCAGCAGATGACATTGCACCCCAAATCATCACAGACTGAGGAAACTTAACACTGGACTTCAAGAAACTTGGACTATGAGCTTCTCCACCTTCCTCCAGACTCTAGGAGCTTGGTTTCCAAATGAAATACAAAACTTGCTCTCATCTGAAAAGAGGACTTTGGACCACTGGGCTACAGTCCAGTTCTTCTTCTGCTTAGCCCAGGTAAGACACCTCTGACGATGTCTGTGGTTCAGGAGCGGCTTAACAAGAGGAATACGACAACTGTAGCCAAATTCCTTGACACGTCTGTCTGTATGCCTTGACCCCAGCATCAGTCCATTCCTTGTGAAGTTCACTCAAATTCTTGAATCGATTTTGTTTGACAATCCTCATAATATATATATATATTTGCAGATAGTTTATGATAACATACAGCTACATGACACAGTGAATGAAAGGTAATAGTCGAAAAGGCATAATAAGGGCACTTTAAATCATGAAATTTGTGTAAACACCCAGCTATACAAAAAAGCACAATAAAAGTATTATAAAATGTATATGAAACAGACCAATAAGTCAAACGATAACAGAATTGTCTTTTGTTGTTGTTGTTGTGCAAGGTTTGATATCTTTGTGTGAAACTTTGAGCACATTATTGCACGCTGCTGATCAGAAGGCTCTAATGATCACACAAACACCATTAGCCCAAAGGGGCTTTAACACAGCCTTACACATGAATATGTTATCTTCTGCTCCTCAGTGTGTCTCAGCAGATGATACAGCAGCTTTCGGCACATAACAGACAGATGCCGATAAAATTCTCCAGCTTTTTAGAAGCCAAGCATCGGCCACGTCAAGATGTCTGAAGATTCTTAAAATTCTCTGTGACCCTCAGGAGACATTAACTTACAGAGTGACGGTGTGTACTTGTGAGCATGCTTTTAGTGTACAAACAGCATGAGAAAGCCTTTCTGGCATTCCCTTAGGGAGGAACGCCGCCTTGCTATAATTCTTTATGATTCCTACACTGCCTTTTCATCTCGTATCTCGCTTACCCTTCCTTAGCAGTTTAGATGTGCCCAAATATAAGGATGTTTGTACTTTAAACAGTTCTTTACCTTTAGGTATTTGACTACATGTGTTTATTGCACATATTAACTGTGATCTAATGTGCATCAGCCATGTTCCTGCTTATGAGCAAAATAAGTGAATAACACATTGAAGAACGTTATCATCCGTATGAGCCATCACCTTATTTACACTCCCGGACACATCACACGCCATCTGACACAAACAAAACTCAAGCCAAGACATCCACACAACAAGATAACACGTGCAGGCAAACAAGTGCACATTGTTTTATGTTTATTGAAGCTGGTTACCTCTGAAAAGCACACCTGCAGTCATTCCTGCACAAGCGTATACATTGAGGACCGAATTCCTGTCTTGTGAATCCTCACAGGAGTAATAAGATGGAGATGCTGATCTCCCTTTTTCAAAAACAGAATTACTTTAAAGGCAAAACATTCAGCCAAGTGGAACGTTTTCCTCATTTGAATTACAAATGACTGTCTTCCTTTCTTTTCTCACTTCAATCTAAAACTCCTGAGCTAAATAAACCATCCAATTACACTCAAATGATCTTTCTCAAAGAGGTTCACCATATCTAATACAAAAGATTTTTTGTGTTGTTATAGACCTAATGTACATGTTCTATAATGAGACTGTTTTCCAATCACATCCTCTTAAATGAAACCAAAGGACAGTATGACTGTGTTTAATGTTGCATAACCAAATTATAGTAAATGGATCATTTGACTGCCTTTCACTCCCCTCACATATTATCGTATAACAGAAAACGGGACATGTGGATGCATTGTCGACATGTCTATTTCTGTCTGTATAAGTTGGCTGTTTTTTGTTTGGCCAGAAAAGGCTGCATTATGGATTAGACCTTTTTGCCATTTAATTAAACATAAAAGCTTAATTGTAAAAATAAATAAATAAATTTAATTTAAATTAAACACAAAATACCATTCAAAATCTTACAATAAAAACCCAAACGGTAATCATAACTGATATGCCAGTGTAATATATATATAACAGGACAACATTTGTATTTTACTATGAAATATTCCAATCATTATGCACTGAAAACAATTGGGCTAGAAACTATTTTCACTCAGAAATTGCTTGTAAACAGTTAAACAAGTAACTGTTCAAGTAAAAAGCAACACATCGATATAAACATGAAATATTGAAGTAAATAGTAATACAAAATAGTATTTTATTGTAAAACATACTCAGATAATTGTTTTAATTAAAAAAAATCAGTGTATAGTTGAAAAATACACATTGTTTTACAGTGAAAGCTAAAATAAACAACAGACAAATTGTAAAAATAATTTGGTTATATTTTGTATTATTTAATTACGTTCTTAGTTTTGCTACCATGTATGCACACAAATGTGTTTATGTTACAGTGTACTGTTCATGCATTATTATAGTGGTGAGTTTTTTGTGTGTGAGCAACACTGTGTTCTTTAGCCAACGTTCATGAAAAGACCCATTCGTGAACTTTAAGTGACCATGGAGGGCCCATTGAGCCTTTTGACTGCCAGAGTGGTCCCAGCTGATCTCTCAGCCTCCACGTGACCCGTCACTTTACATTCTGTTCGATGAGATGACGTGACCACTCAACCAACTTCATTCATGAATAGGCCTATAATTTTTAAACGAATTCTAACATCTTTATTTTACGTGTATTGCCGACATCAACATCTGTCAAAAACATTCACTGCAAGAAGCTCAATATATGATAGACCACAATCTTAACTGCATGACAGTTTAAGTGCGCTAGCTTCGCGCGCCTTAATACGCAGTGACGTTTCTTTAAAACGAGTTCAATTAAATCTGGCACGCTCGCAAATCTGGACAAATATGTAACATTTGTATTTTATAAACGAATTTTTTTTCACATGATATTCTAACTGCATAGGCTATATAGTATTTTCTCCATTATTCTACATAATAATGCAAAATACACACCTTTCATCCAGTCGACCACCTGGCTTGTTGACCACCTGCTCACAGGTTCCATGACCAAAGCCATTGTGGAAGTTTTTGCAGACGGTGCCAAACAAAGGTGCGAAAGAAGCGCTTCAGCACACTCCAGATCCACTCAGGCAGATTTCTACCCGTTTTTCATCCGCTGCATGTTTACCCTGCAAATTCAGCTCTGGTTCTTGCAAACGAAGCGTCAGTGGTCTTTCGAGTTCAAAGCATTGCTCTTCATTCCTTCGCAGCAGTCTTTGAGAGAGAAGCTGTCAGAATAACGTTAGATTTCTCTTGGTCTCGCGCGAGGTTTTATCCTCCTTATCATTGCGATGCATGTACTGTTTCAGTTTCTCATCCCATTTATATCGAGTCGTAGAAGGCAGACAACAGTGAATTCACGCAGCTGTTACCAGCAAACTGTAGTCTGCACGCGCGCCCCTCGCGCACACTCGTATGACTCGCGCCTCGTCCATTCTCGCCAGTCGTTGGCTCTGGTAAATAAGCCGTCATGAGGGCCAAGCAGCGGAAACATCTCCATAACTGAGCTGTGTGCCAAACGAGAGAATTACTAAATACACCCTTACAAATAGTATTAAAAGATTGGGACTGGAATGCTCTATTATTTTATTGTGTTTGTAGAATCAAACGAGTCACAGTTTATTTGGAAGCCTCTTTTATTTCAATGTTTGGGTGAAGAGTATTTTTTTTTTAAAGACCAATCATTTATTTAAAGGAATAGTGAAGATTCTTTCTTCTGTGGAACACGATAGGAATTGTTGAGCAGAATAACAGTCTCAGTTACTATTCGCCTTTCATTTTATGGAAATAAGATGCAACAAAAGTGAATGGTGACTAATACTGTCCATCCTAACCCCTCTCATGTTTTCAATGGAAGAAAGTCATATGGGTCTGGAACAACATGAGGGTGAATAAATTATGAATATTTTCATTTTGGGTGAATTATCCCTTTAACCCATCATGCATATAGAGATAAGATGCACACATATTAACACAATCTAAATAATAATTAATATTTAGTTTTAGAAAGATATGCATTTGATTGAATGCATGATAAAAATCTTTATCTAAAGAAAAATGTACATAAAAATGCATGTTTAAGGTGATTTAAATGCCTGCTGTCCTCAAAATTGAAGTGACCTATAGTCAGGGCTTTGTGCATGATCATTCAAGGGGAAACATCCAATGCCGTCGGCTGACTTTCATGCCACTAGCCTGTCCCAATTAAGGCTTCTTTCTTAAAAGAAACACGGTGCTCAACAAAGAAAATCCCCATGATGTGCAGACAAATCAGCTTGGTTTATGTAACCATTCATTTAACAGAATTTTGACCCCAAAATGAAATGTTGTCATCCTTTACTCACCCTTTTTGTTGTTTAAAAATTATATTTTAAAAATATTCTGTAGAACATAAAATAAGTTATTTTAAAAAAAAATATCATAGTGTATATTTGCCCATTCAAAGCCAAAATGGCTTGGTTACATTCTTCAAAATATATTTTTGTTGTGTGTGTGTGTTTATCAGAAACAGAGAAAGTCATACAATTTTAGAATGACAAGAGGGTGAGAGTTATGACATAATTTTTGGGAGGAGCCTATACCTTTATTTTTTTATTTACAGTCATGGCCAAAATATCGGGACCCTTGGTAAATATGTTCAAAGGAGGCTGTGAAAATTAAAATCTTTTATTTAAAAAAAAAATCACAAAATTCTAAACTTCCATTGGATATTAAGAATTTAAAATGCAGAGAAATATCATTATGAAATGAATGTTTTTCTCAAATACATGTTGGACACAATTATCGGCGCCCCTAGAAATTATTTTGAGTAAAACAGTATATTCCCATTCATATTCACAATTTTGAGCACTCTAGGGTGATTATGAACATGAAATTATCCAGCCATTGCTTCCTGTTTCACAGAATATAAAGAGGAGGGAAAAACAAGCCCACATTCCTTAATCATCCATCACAATGAGAAAAACCAAGCATATATTTCTGATGTGCAGAAAAATAATTGAGCTTCACAAATTGGTGAAGTGGCTTTAAGAAAAGAGTTAGAGCAGTGAAAATGTGCATTTCCACCATCAGGGCAATAATTGAGAATTTCCAATCAACAGAAAATGTTATGAACTGCCTGGAA